>NC_056691.1:53462500-53762500 GCF_018350215.1 Panthera leo | reverse complement strand
TCATAGAGGGTCTCCAGCCTGAGTTTCATCTCCCAAGAACTAGACCTCACAGTGAATACTAGAGAAAAATTTGTTTCTGTGGTAGGTAGAGGGATAAAGGATAATAAATTAATTTCCCAAATATCTATTCAAATAGGTACTATCTTTTGTCATTATATTTTTTCTGGATTTTCACAAGATATTACTCTGAAACTGTTAATATTAATTAATCAATGACATATTTTAAAGAATAACCAGAATTTCAGACATATGAAACAGATATATTCCTATTTTGCACTTAAATCATGTTTCTTTCAACCTTTTACATTAAAAATAAGCCATGAATCTAGGAGCACCTGGGTGGCTCAGTCGGTTGAACATCCGACTTCGGCTCAGGTTATGATCTTATGGTTTGTGAGTTCAAGCCTCCATCAGGCTCCTTCCTCCGCTCATGCTCTGTCTCTCTCTTTTAAAAATAAATACAAACATTAAAAAAATATGCCATGAATCTTATTAATATAGAAAATATAAGTAGTTCCAAATAGAACAAATTCATCTTTGATCAGGTTTGAATCTCAAATATTTCAGGACTATTTTTTTTTTTTAATTTTTTTTTCAACGTTTTTTATTTATTTTTGGGACAGAGAGAGACAGAGCATGAACGGGGGAGGGGCAGAGAGAGAGGGAGACACAGAATCGGAAACAGGCTCCAGACTCTGAGCCATCAGCCCAGAGCCTGACGCGGGGCTCGAACTCACGGACCGCGAGATCGTGACCTGGCTGAAGTCGGACGCTCAACCGATTGCGCCATCCAGGCACCCCATTTCAGGACTATTTTTATCTGGCATTATGGGTGAGAACATGACTAGCCAATAAGGAGAAAAGAATTTTGAAACAGATGCTTTGTGTTAGAAGTATAGATTTTCTATTCACATAGTTTTCGTTTAACATGTTAAGAATCTGACCTCATAGACTAATTCATGGGCATGGAAAAATAGAACTTGATGAGATAAAAAGAAAAGCCACAAATTTAATATAAATAGTGTATCCCCATCTATGTGCAAATTATAATCCTATTGCTTAAGTAGTTCTGGCATTATAAATTTAATATTTAATGCAAAATGCAACATTGAGTCTAAGAGATTAAAATATTATTTTTAAAAACATTTAATTATTGCATTCCTTAATATTCCATGAACAAATTGCTTCAAATATTGAAAATTAAGGAAATATTTACTGATTAAATAAAAAGGGGTGTTGTCTTTATGCACCTCAGAGAACACTTATAATAATGATTTCCCCATAGCTGTGCTAAAAATTGTAATGGATGTGCAGTAAAGTTAATAGATCATGATATTGCTATTCTTATTATTATTTACAATTTTAGTGATATTTTATCATTTTATTATTGAACAACTGCTAACAGGCCTAAATTAATACCTAGAGATTCAAATTAGAAAATGTTATGGCAGATTGTCTTTCTTTTACTATTTAATTTTTCTTCTTTTCTCTTAATCATTAAGTGGTGGTAATTTTTGGTATGGGAGGTCATATTAAATAGTTGGTAATACAAGCTTTTATTCTCTTGAAAGATGCAGGAATTATCCAGTTTTGCTTGAGCTAACTATCAAAGAAAAAAGAAACTGCATATAAATGGTTAAGGCCCCCAAAATATTTGAGTTTATCATCGGTATACTTATATGAAATGAATCTAACAAGCATGAGAGGAAAAAAAAAAGTTTGTAAATGAGCTAGAATGCATTTGCCATGGCATAAAATTCTCTGTCAGGGTCTATTTACTAACTTTTTTATGCCCCTAGCTTGTAATGTAAATGACTGTCTTGGGACACAAATGCAACTAAAAATATAACATTTGAGACTTCAAATCACTTTCCTCCTTTCATATATAAATGTGATTTCTCATTGCTTGTTGATGTGCCCATGTGTAAGAATCATTTATTCACTTACTCATTGCTTACTTGTTCATCTATCAAACATTGGGAGGCAGCTCCTGGGTACCAGGCATTAGAGCAGGGTCTGGGAATGCAAAGAGAAAAAGTTGCTATTTATTAAGATAGAGTGATAGCCAGAGCTTTAAATATAGTGGTGGATAACTAGACATGGCATCACAGGAGCTCTAAAACAAGTATTTGTATAAGGCAAGGATATGAAGGAAAGTATCTTCTAGGGGGTAGTGCTTAAGGTGAATCTTAAAGGTTGGCAAAGAATGCTGGAAGCAGCAGAAGGTGGGAGGGCCAATCTACTTAGCATTCAGCATAAGAAGGTGAAGGCCATATAGGCCCATAATAGCATAGTGTGTACAAATACAAATTAATTTAAAGCCATTATTGTTTTAGTATAAAGTAGAAGGCAATATGTATTTTTACACATATATACAGACATATATTTTATAGTGTGTGTGTGTGTGCGCGCGTGTGTGTGTGTTACCTTCCATCAGGGTATTTTATAACCACTCTGGTTAAAAGCAATACATTTGGTGGTTTTTTCATAGCATTAGCCTATTTGACTATTAATTAATAGTAATTTGTTTCAGTTAATACCTGAGATTATCTTCTTTATTCACACATCAATCTATTTATTGTGTCTATTGATAGCAAATGAAACATGAAAGTAAATTTTTAGAGAGATGATCCCTTTATGTTTTGCTCCCTATTCTATCCAAAGCCTCTAGAATAAGGTCTGGCGCATAAGGGGATTTGATGAATGTCACTGACTTCATGTCATGTTGGTTTTCTAGCAGAGAAATGGGGAGGAGGGAAAGGTGAAAGAGGAAACAAAGTTTGAAAATTTGGTGCCCCTTTGGAGTTCAAATATAACTCTGTTCTGATATTGTTGCATATAATGTATATTTTGGCTATACCATGTTTTGTTGACTTTATACATTAAGGATGCTTACCTTTTGTTTATCATGTATGTTTTAAATATTTTTCTAGAATGCTAATTTTTAAAAGTCATGTTTATGGTATATTTGTTTTGCAGAATTTTTTTCCCTCCATTTGTTTCTGTCAGTATTATGCATTTCAGTTTCCTTCATGTCTTTTCAAGGTTTGGTAGCTCTTTTTTACATTTTTTTAAGCCTGAATAATATTCCATTGTTTGGATGTACCACGGTTTGTTTATCCATTCACCTGCTGAAAGGTTGCTTTTGAGTTTGGGCAGTTATGAATAAAGCTGCTATAAGTATCCATGTGTAGGTTTTGTGTAGATATAAATTTTCAACTCCTTTAGATAAATACCAAGAAGTGCAATTCCTAGATCATACGGTCAAAAGGATGCACAGAAACCACCAAACTGTCGGTATTATTTTACAATCCCACCAGCAATGAATGAGAATTTCTGTTCCTCCACATCCTTCCCAGCCATTGGTGTTGTCAGTGTTTCAGATATTGGATATTCAAATAGATGTGTAGTGTAATCACATTGTTGTTTTAATCCATATAAAGTTTTGATTTAGCTGATAGCAGCAACAACAAAAAGACACTGCTGTAATTTTGAGAACCATTTTGTTGAATGCTGTGGTCAATTGGGGGAAAATTGTTAGCATAATACTGGGTTTTCCACTCTATGAATAGGGAATATCCATCCATTAATGTAAATCATCTTCACTTTCTCTCAGTAATATTTTAGAGTTTTTAGCGTGGAAGTCTTACATTCCTTTTGTTAAACTTATTTTTATATGTGTTACGTTTTGTGAGATTTTGAATTTTCAAATGTATGTTGCTAGTATTTAGGATAAGGAAACTTTTTGTTGTTGTTAATTTGGTCCTGAAATCTGAATACTCTCACTTATTTGTTCTACAAGTTATTTGTTATGTAGGTGGGCATGTGTGTTATGTGTGCATATGTGTGTGAATTCCTAGGATTTGATTTTCTAAATATAGGATATCATGTCTGATGTGAATAGAGAGTGACTTATATCTTCCTTTCAAATGGTATGCTTTTAATTTTTTTTAAACAGAGATTTTTTTTTTCTTCATTGGACAGAACTATCAAAGGTGTTTGGAAGGACTTTGAGCACATGTGTTGGAATTGAATTAATATAGCATGAGAGGTACTTTAAACGGCGGTGGCAAAAAAAAAAAAAAAAAGAAACAATTACAGTTGAAGTAAGTGACATTAACACTCTGTCATTTTAATCCAAATTGGATTTTCAAAGGTCTTTTAAATGAGCTGTCTACTTAATGGATCTTGCTAAAAAATTGCCAAAGGGTATATACACTCAATAAAAACATTTTTAGGTATTTTTACATTTCATGTTCCATTCCTAATCATCCAAGTAGATAAATAATAAGTAGAAGGAGAGGATGAGGGCATGTGTGCTCACTGAAGGTATTCAACCTTCTTCATATCTCCATGAGGCTGGAGGATAGGGGTGGATGTTCTCAGTTCCACAGCTTGTACAGTAGAAGAGAGACATAATGATGGTAGTTTGAGAGCTCGGTAATGATGCTATACCAGCATGCAGAGCAGCGGCTAGGACATAAGGGCGGAAATTGCTAGTCACATTTGATTTCCACCTTATGTATACTCTGATCCTGAGGTCAAATTTTTGGCTCCACAAAAACTTAAACCACATGAAGAAAAGCTATATCAGATATTTTTCAAGAACAAAGAACTAATCAAAGGATTTCTGTGTCCATGGTAAATCCCTGTTAAAACATATATAATATTCTTTGTATCTTTATGATGATTCCCCCTTTATATGCATGCATGGTATATGTAGTTATAATAAGTCACGATAAGCTGAATTTTGTGATAATTTAGAAAATGACATCAAACAACTGCTTTATATCATGGGTGTCCGTGTCTAATAGGAAACAGATGTCTAGCTGGGCAAAAAATAAATACATAAATTCTTAATTCAGATTTTACTTTGGCTCTCCCTCCCCATCCCCTTAAAGGTAGTGTTTTTCAATTGAATTGAAAAGGACTAAACAGATAGGCTATCAGGACTTGCTCAGTGAGCACCCAGGGACCCACTGCAAAGGTGGCCTAGAGGACTACAATCTCATGCACAGCACGTACTGTGCCAGCTCTGACACTTGTCCCACTGTCGGCCAACTCACAGGATGGCAGACGACGAATCACTCAGCAAGCGCAATATTCATGGCTTTTCGGTAAGGTAGATGTTCATATTTTGACTTTAATAAATCAAAAATGAGGGTAAGAATGGTAAAATAGTGCACTGTTACACAAAATGAGAGAGAGAAGACAGGCGAAGGGAGGAAGGAAGGGAGGTAGGAAGGGAAGAAGAGAGAGAGAATGGAGCTTTGCATCAAACAATAATGACAGTATTTGATGCAGAAAAGATTATGACTAATTCAATCCCACAATCCTAGTGTACCAACCAAAAACAAAAGAGAGAGAACAGGGTTGAGAAAGGAAGAAAGGAAGAATGGAAGGAAGAAAGGAACGAAGGAAGGAAAAGAGTCATAGTAAGTAATATGATAGATTGCCCGCCTGTAAACATGACTAACAGGAGAGTTTCACCTAAAACAATCTAATTCCAAAATATATATGCAATTCAAAGCATCAAGCTCTAGGCTTGATGAAATGCTTCCAGAACTGCATTTCTTTAAGAAATATTGCTAAGTTTAATTTTCACCACTGCCTCAGAACTTATTTGGTCTCTCTAAATTAGTCCCACAACTGCTTTCATATTCCCTTCCACATTAATCATATTTAATGATGGCCATGCTATATACATGC
The DNA here is from genome assembly GCF_018350215.1 of Panthera leo. Lineage (NCBI taxonomy): Eukaryota > Metazoa > Chordata > Mammalia > Carnivora > Felidae > Panthera > Panthera leo. Next base: position 53,756,791 of record NC_056691.1, on the reverse strand, counting down.
ATTTTTATTTAACTAAAAAAAAATTCCAATAATACTTTCTACTCTTGCGGTGTAACTGAGACTTCAAAAAAAAAAAAAAAAAATAGATGACCCATGCAAACCTCTCACAGAATGTCTACTGAGTTATTCACATGAGAATCGATATACACAAAATGGTAGTTTCTCCGTGGAAAATAAAAACATGGGCCATGTCCTTTATTTCTATTAACAAACACCCTAATTTTATATAAATATACTCCCCTCTGTTCACCAGGAATCATGTCTTTTCTTTGATCATGTATTTTCAGCCGCTAGATTTTTACAAATCCAGAAATTTTATTGTAGGTTTTTAAGAGGCTATTCCTAGCATAATAATGGCATATTATCAGACTGGCAACTTATACTGGCCCAGGTTTCTCCAAGTCTGGAAACTGACCTTCAGGATAAGAGTGTCAGGAAGTATCAGACTAACACATTCAGAAGTTGATTTACTGACTGCATTGTCTAGGTGCTGAGACAGAAATAAAATGAATGAAATTTGCTTGAGCTTTAGGTGGTAATTTGCCTAGGCTCTGTCCGAATAAACCTGACTTAAAAACCATATGAGTTACCGGAATTAGTAGCCTTCTAAAAGAGCATGTTCAGAAGCTAAACACTCTACTTGGCAACAAGGAATAGATTGACTTGTGTAAGACTACGTAGTCCTAGATTTCTGAAATCTAGACCTATTCCTTTCTTAAAGAACTGAATGCAGTCATGGGTGTTGACTTCATTTGCTAACACAGATGACACTGAAGAGGGTTTATTGATTCCAACCCTTCTTTATCACTTCTTTGCCAGTGGAATCTTTCATGATGACATAATTAGCCTAATTTTCCTGTCATTCTTTATTTAACTCTAGCGTGTATTCTGTTACTAATCCATTGTAACTTGCTGGAACAAAGAGCTCAGAAGTAGGTTTTCTAGGTCCTATTGTCGCCTGAACACTTGTCAGTTTTGAGAACTTAGACACTCCTTCTGTTGTGTCAGCTGGAAGAAATAAATTTTACTATGTATTTACCAATTTGGGATGCAATTTATATTGTTTATGGACAAGAATAACAGCGTTCAAATTTTGTTCTCAGAACACGTTCACAATTTTAAAAATTATTGAGAACCCCATGAGGTTTTGTTTATATATATTATGTATATTATTTACTATAGTCAAAACTGGAAGAAAATTTAAATATTTGTAATACTTTAAATAACATTATAAACATTACCTATTAATATAAATAACAATTTTTATGAAATATGCTTTAAAAATAAGAAAATTAATAGAGTGGCATTGTTTGATATTTCTTCAATGATCTTTCTTTATTATTTCCACTTCTGTATTCAGTCTGTTGTGATATATAAAGCATCTAGCTTTTGGAAAGTTTATCTATACAGTTGTGGAAGAATGAAAGTAAAAATAGAAGATTTTTGTCTTATATTTTTGTCTGTATAATTATGTCTGTATAATTATGAAAAACAGATCTGATCTCATTAACCCCTTGCAAGGGGTCCAAGCCACACTTTGAGAACCACTGAATTGTAGTGTCTTCAAATGGAACTTGAAAACTAATAGACATAGAAATATTATCCAGGGAGCCTGGGTACCTCAGTCGGTTGAGTGTCCCATTTTGGCTCAGGTCCTGATCTCATGATTTGGGGGTTCAACTTTTGCGTCTGGCTCACTGCTATCAGCATGGAGCCTGCTTTGGATCCTCTGTCCCCTTCTTTCTGTCCCTCCTCTGCTGGCACTCTCTCAAAAATAAATAAACATTTTTTTAAAAAAGAATATTCTCTAAGTTTGCTTATAATGCTGAAATGGAAGAACTAAAATGAAGAATGTAAACTAAAAAAAATTAACCACACTCAATATTAACTTGATTAACTTTCCATTAGATAAATAATGAAAAACTCTGTGTTAAACAACAGATACCCAAAGATCTCTTTGTGAGCAAAGATACAAGAAGATGATCCTACAAAAAGGTAGTTTTATGATTTTGGCGAACAATTAAAAACTTAAATAAATAAACCATTCTATTAAAGAATTTTTTTAAAAGTGTCCAATAAGGAGGCTGAATCTGAGATTCCAACTGGAAGTCCATAATAATTTCAAAGAGGCCAGATAAAGGTGTGAATCAAAGTAAGAGACATAACAGTGAGTCCTGCAGAGATATCTATTTTGAGAAAATGTGATTAGGAGCATTGTAGGAGGCTAAGACCTTGGAAAATTTTCTAAAACTGCTAGATTAGAGTGGGAAAGGCTCTGATGTATTGACACTTGAACAGGTAGATTGATGAAATTAACAGAATTAGACACAAAACAATCATTTAACAAAATGCTTTAGAAATTTCTAAAGTGTCATTTTCTTTTTATATTTTTGAAAGCAGGCAGACTAATAATTACATTTGCCAACAACACCACTTTTTAAAAATAAAAACTAGAATGTCATGCCAACTGGCATGATATTCTCAGTGAAAATAAAATTCAAAGAAATGAAGAAAAATTTATCTTCTTAACATGTAATTATTAGCCAGAGGAATCTGTTTGTTCTGTTTTATCCATCTGTCCCAAGTTGATAGAAAATTATTCATTAAACTCCAGAATAAGACTATTGTATTTTAATACCATCAGATATTATTGGATTATTGTCATTGGTATTTAGAAGAAGATTTTGACTAATTCCATATTTGTCCACAAACATCACAAAAACAAATAATGGGTTTCCTTCAGATAACAAAATGTGTCTAGGAGTATTTCAGAAAGGCTAGAGTTCCTATAAAGCATTAAAATATTCCCAGATAACAACATTTGGCTGCCTACAAATGATCAGATGCCCTACAATTTATTCTACGGTGAGAAATCTGATTGGCGTTTAAATATTACTGAGAAGAACTATGTTAGTTTGAGGGTTCTTGTTTAAGACCCCACTTTAGTTGTTGAAGTTGGGAGCGGGGATATATCCTAAGAATATTATCAGTAAAATTAAGCATTTATAGAGGATCTACTGTGTGTCTGATGCCACCACTATCCAATACTTATAGGGAAATTGTGTGTGTGTATGTGTGTGTGTGTGTGTGTGTGTGTGTGTGTGTGTGTGTTTAATGCTTGGGAGGTGTAATATTGTGCTTTATAAGAAATACATAGTTGGCCATTCATATATTTGGTTTCTGGCCACAGTTTCTGACTCACAGCTCCTAAAGCCCTTGGAATTTCCAATGTTGAGAGTGCTAAAGATATCTTTTGTTATATTAATGAGGTGACTTTGGCCACACCTGAGGATGGGGGGTGCTGATTACCAATGGAGACAACCATTTGATTAGAGGGTTGGGATTTTTCAGTCCACCTCCTGCCCTCCCAGGAGGGGAGAGGCACTGGAGGTTGAAGCAATTACAAATGGCCAATGATGTAATCGATGATGCCTATGTAATGAAGCTGCCTTGGAAACTCAAAAGGAGTGGGTTCAGACAACTTTTGGGTTGGTGAACACCTGTTGCTGGGAAAATGACACTTCTGGAAGTCAGGGAAGCTCCATTCCCTTGCCCTATATATCTTTTCCATATAGCTGTTCTTGACTTCTGTCCTTCTATTTATTTATTTTAAAGATTTTTTTATTTTTAAGTAATCTCTACACCCAACATGTGGCTCAAACTCACAATGCTGAGAGCATGATTCATATGCTTTTCTGACTGAGCTAGCCAGGCACCCTGACTTTTATAATAAACTGGGATCTAGTAAGTAAAATGTTTCTCTGAGTTCTATGAGCTGCTCTAACAAATAAATCAAACCCAAGAAAGAGGTCCTGGAAACCTAATGTATAGCCAGTCTGTCAGAAGTACAGTTAACCACCTGAGCTTGTGACTGGCAACTGGAGTAGGAAGGATCAGTCTTCTTATAGGACTGAACTTTTAAACTATGAAATCTGATGCTATCTGCAGGAGGTAGTGTCAGAATCAATTTGAATTCTAGGAAACCCAGGAAGTGTTTTGAGCATTGCTTGGAGTGCCCAGGGGACACTCCCACCACCATCACCACCTTTGGAAATTGAGCCTCAATTTCCAAAGAGGAGGTATTTGACTCTGGCAAAGAATCAAGAATACATCTTCCTGTGATGGGTTAGACACCTAAAGTGCCCTTATTTTAAAAGCATGGTTAAATTGCATCAATATACCAGGAAAACTTCATTGAGCAACTGCTTCTAAAATTAGGCGTCGAGAATGGGTGAAATTGGATCACAAGGATTCATGATGTAGGGTTGGGTTAGGGCTGTTGTGCTATTGTAATATAGGCCAGATAAATGGTACAGGTAGAAGTCCTGTGGAGAAAATGAGCAAACCACATGAGAAAGGGAAGAGCTGTTATATAACATAGAATAATCAATATGTGTGTGTTGCTCAGGAGTATAGAGCAGGAAATACATTTGGATTAGCAGAGAAGAATCTAGATACGGAAATGTTGAAATCGACACTGAGGAATCAGAATTGAGCTTAACCATTATAGATTTCTGATCAGGACATTATTATGCAGGAAGTAGTGTTTTAAGAAGATACTGAGTACTGGATGCACAAGAGACCAGGAAAAATTGAAAACAAGGAATCAGTCATTTTATAAGATAATTTATAAGTCATCATATAAGATAATTGAGATCAATTATTTTATAAACTATGTTACATTCCAATAAGGTGAATGTTTTAATTCTTTAGGTTGCAGAAAGAACTTTAAATTTATTTTATTTTCTTACTTTTAATAATTACCTTTATTTTGAGTATGTGTTACGTGTTACAATTGACCCTTGAACAACAAAGGTGTGTACTGCATAGGTCAACTTAGAAGTGGATTTTTTTTTGTTATAAAATTCTTTTATTGACATATAATTGGTGTGTATCTGTATTAGTTTCAGGTGTACCACATAATGATTCCATATTTGTGTGTATTTTGAAATGATCACAATAAGACTGGTTACCATCCATCACCTCAAATAGTCAACAAACATTTTTCTCTTGTGATGAGAACTTTTAAGGTCTCTTCTCTTAGCAACTTTCAAATCTACAATACAGCATTATTAACTATAGCCACCATGCTGTATACTACATCCCCATAACTTATTTTATAGCTGGAAGTTTGTACTTTTTAACCCCCTTTATGCAATTCTTAAGAGATTTATTGCTTCTAACCATTGTTTTTAATTTTTTGGTGATGGTAAAGTACTATAAATACAAATGTTTTCTCTCTTCCTTATGATTTTCTTTAATTGTTTTTAATGTTTATTTATTTTTTTTGAGAGAGAGACAGAGTGCGAGTTAGGGAGGGGCAGAGAGTGGGAGACACAGAATCTGAAGCAGGCTCCAGTCTCTGGGCTGTCAGCACAGAGTCTGACATGGGGCTTGAACTAGTGAACCATGGGATCATGACCTAAGCCAAAGTCGGCCACCTAACTGACTGAGCCACACAGGCGCCCCTTCCTTATGATTTTCTTAATAACATTTTCTTTTCTGTAGGAACGAATACAGCATATAATACATATACAAAATATGTATTAATAGACTTTATGTTATCAGTAAGGCTTCCAATCAACAGTAGTCTCTTAGTAGTTTTGGAAGTCGGAAGTTATATTCAGATTTTCAGCTGCACAGGGGTTGGTGACCCTAACCTCTGCATTGTTCAAGGGTCAACCTTTATATTTATAAATTATAATTTTATAATTATATTTTATAAATATAAGTACATGAAATGGATGATTAATGAAATATTTAATAATAGTAGTGTGTGATCATAAAAGTTTGTAGATAACATTTAGATGAAGCCAGGCTAAGGTGGTAGAATTGATACTGAATTAGGGAGCCTAAAAATAAAATCAGGAGCTTGTCTATGACAAATATCATAAAGGGAAGTACAAAAGAATAAGCACCATATTGGGACTAGACAGAAAGGATAGCACAGTGAAAACTGATGCTAAGCTTTTATGCCTGAAAACTGAGCTCGTGTTGCTATGTAACAAAATTTTGCTTTTTTTTGAGGATGAAATCTGATGGTAAGTGGTCAGTTTGATTTGGAAATTTTGTCTAGCATCCTATATACTGTCACATGGGTACAAAACACCCTACATTTCCTTATTTTATATCAAGTTAAAAAATGTTATGTGAACACTTATTATGTGCTAAATAATGCTGAGAATCCAGAAAAGGATAAAAGAATCTCTGAGCTTCAAGATACAATATTGGGTGAATACACACATAAATGTGTCCGTTTGCCACAGAGCCTAGTTACTGTCATATGTGATTTCTGTGTAAGTTGTTATAGGAATGACGATGTTGGAGCTATTGATTCTGTCTGGGGGGCATCAGAAAAGAGCTGGCATTTGTCCACAGAATTCAAATCCTTTATATATTTATCATTTGGATACATATTACATTTGACAAAATTATTAATAAGAATAATTGCTCCTTGCCTCAAAGAAGTAAAGTACTGTTTTCTATATTGACTAATACTAAACATCGAACTGTTGGTTCATTCTTCCCATCATCACTATGGGTTGTGACCTTAAAAAATGATAGACAATTTTTAAAAACAAGTGATATTACAGAGGTGCATGATACTGCATGTGGTTAAGCAAAGTCAACTAATTAGATGACATTAACAACCCCCGATTTAAAAATATATAGAAAAGAAACCGCTGTAACCTTCCAAGGGAAATCATAACACTTTATTAGAGATTCACGATATATTTATAGTTGTTACTAGTAGCACTATAATGCCAAATGTTACCATGAAATGATTCTTGCCACCTTTACAACACCATTACCATCTTCATATGTCACTTACGGACTTAAATAAGAAATCTAGTTATTAAGTATCTTTCTGGCCATGCTCTGTATGCAAGAGTGTGTATAAATACATACACAGCACCCAAATATTTATATATTTGAAAAAAATATCTGAAGCTTGTAAATTGAGTCATTTTATGATTTTTTTCCATTACCAATATCAGAATTTCTTTGATTTGCATATTATTTGGAATGTATTTTAACAAACAGATTTTTATAATTTCAGAGCAAAATAGGATGGTTAATGTAAGAATGATAGTTTAAATGGCAATTGAGATGCATACATACCTCTGTCATCTATCTTCTGAGGTGTTGGAATTGGAATAAAGTATAGAGGTTTCAATCTTCACATACTTTCTACTAAGTCAGTGGATGACATTTTAACATGTTACAGTCAGAAAGCCAGATTCTATGGATGCACATGATAATGTAAGTCTTTATACGGTTTTAAGAGTTGTGCAGCAATTCAAATATTATCCAAAAGCCATTTTCTATATGTGAGATAAATGTTTGTTCCTTTGGAGGTGAGTCTAAACACACATCAACTTTGTGTTCTTTTGATTCGTCACATATCACCAGAGATCAAAATTAAGTTTCCAGTTTTGTCTGCATCTTTCTGACATTTGGCTCTTTAACATCTGAATGCTTCTATTATTTAACTGAAAATTCAGCCTTAGATTGAAGATGTAAAGCCAGATATAGTAGGCAATAGACTGAACTACTTGATATGCCTCTAGAAATAGAGGCAGGAAGATAATTAATTATCCCGAGAGGTGGAAAAGTCAAAAGTATAAGTAGACACAAGAAGGACTTAGATACATTTGAGGGCGAGAGATCAAGGGTGAGTTATCAACACATATGCAGGGTTTGTCCACAGTCCTCAAGAGCATTATCACGAGTAGCATAACAAAGGAGGTCATATTAAGTTTGCTCAGAGGAACTGCTAGTTGTTTCCTGGAGAGTACACTGAAGAAAATTATGGGACAGGTTGTAAGTGCAATCGGAATGGGGCTAAGATTAATAAAAACACCTGCTATGGATGGATGTCGGCGAGTGCTGGCATGGATACCAGTATTTTGCTACTGTGGATATAATGGGTATCTATTAACTTTCCCATTCAGCGTCAAACACTTTTCCCCTGTTAGACGGTATGCAGATCCTTCCGTGGCCACCAACTCATCCTCCGATTTTAATTCATGAATTTTATGTAGAGTTGACTCTGCCTCCAAACTCCAGGAAGAAACAAGGTCCATGGGCTTGTTAAAACATAAATTATTTCCTCTGGCACTAGGTGTTGGATTCAGGGAAGAGCGTTTGACCTATTCAATGATGTAAGACTTAGATTTTTGCTGGATCTTTCAAAAGAGTAGGACAATTGTCTTTTTGGCTGAAGTGAACTTATTAGAACGTAAGCCTATTGCTACAAAAAAAGATCCATGGAATCCTAGAATAAAGCCAGGTGGTAAGAGGGGTAAAAACTGGGACAAAACGAATTCCTGATTACATCAATTAAAATAAGCTAAACACAAAGGTAGATACCCCTATAAATCTCAGTTATTTGAGCGCACAAACTCAATTTGATGTAGGTCAGTTTGAGTTGGATTTTCCATCACTTGCAAAACAGTCTTAATATAACTGACTTGTCTCATCTGTTTGATCACAACCAGCGTCAGTAACAGTTTTTGTGTTCATTACATAGCAGAGAGCTGTTGCTTTAACAGTGGCCTGCATATGTACCCGATGGTGGCAAAGTTTGATAGGTGTATATATTCACAATCTCATGAGCACAGGAGAGGTGAACATGTATTTGGTGTTAAAGGATGAGGCCCCGATACACTCATAGACAGCACACTCTTGCCCAAAGAAGAAGTCACTACAACAAGTGGCTGGGCCAAGTGCATTGCCTTGTATATTGTCTGGTTTGGCTTCCTTCCAAATCCACAGATGCTCTTAAATTGTCTCCATTCAAATTGTATATATTTTGGAATGCTAACAGCTAGTAATCCCTTTCCTCCTAGCAGGAAATAAGTTAATAGCTGCCAGAGAGACAGCTGGAATGGGTGCTGAATTGAGGGAGGGGGGGTGTGAAGGAATACAAATATGTCTTGTCTTTGAGGGAGTGTGAGAAGTTCATGCTGATCGAATGTTTAATGATGCCCACAATAAGTTGTCTAGATCATAGCTGGCTATAGTTCTGTCATGCTATATTTTCACTTTTGTGGACTATGATGAGCATGTCTTAGATTTCCAGTCCCTGTTTTATACCAAGACATGCAATTAGCATACATTAGTGTAATAGAACACAGGTGTACATTACTGAGTAACTATGTGTACACAAAGGCACATATATGTGTGAATTTTCTGCTGTGGATTTACAAGGAATAAATGAATACATATTCTTTTCTACCGAATACTTTTCTTCTCCATATTCTTCAACCCTACAGTATGCGATAAGTATCTGTGTGTGTGTATGTGTAAATGTGTGGGTTTCAAAAAGCATGAGGAGAATTTGCTAAATTGGGGGTGGGAGAGGCTGGCAGAGGACACAACCTGGAGATAATTTTTGGACATTTTATATTGAAGTCCATCAAAAGGAGTCGATTAGATTATGCTCAAACACTGTACCCAGTGGATGACAGGTTAAATGAGGATGGCTGTATCCAAATCTATAAATACTGTTCTTATGTACTAGTGCCTTGAGAGTGGAGTGGCACTGAGTGAAAGACAAGACTAAGTACCTAGAATATGTAAACGAAGGAGAAAAAGAACCCAAGCCAATATTGAGCAGACTCTGATCCATACACTGATATCTCCATGGGCTGAGCACTCCCACCCCAGAAACGCCCAGAGCTGTCACTGCTTGTCCACGGGTTATTTCCGTCTCTGATCCTTGTCTCAAAAGACATTCTTGAAAAAAAGACAATAAAAGAGCAACTCCGAGGAAAAAGAATACCACCGCCACACACTTAACTAATTCCACGTAAAGAGGTGTAAACACCAGTTTCTGGGAAAAGTGGGAAGCTGAGCCCCAGCTATGTGCATTTCTTCCCATTTCTTCTTTCTCCAAGCAGACTAGCAGCACACAGAAATGTCTCCTGTTGAAAATTTACTCTTTGATCTGTATTTCCACATTTGATATGCTGCCTGGGGAGATTTTTTTTTTTCAAATTCAGATTTCTAGCTTCCTTGCCTATTATTTTGATTCAGGAAATACAGTTGGGCATTTGAGAATCTGCAGTTTTAACAAACCCCTTAGGTTTTGTTTCCTGAAATATGTTTCCTGAAAGAATGCATGGAATTTGAGGTAAAACAAACATAAAAGTGTAAACTCTTCTAATAAATAAACCAGTTGGAAATGGAAAGAATGAAGTACAGGAGTCAGAAAAGATAAAGGGAAACTTTTTTTTTTTTTAATCAGGTTTTTAAGTTTGTTGTTTTTAGAAAAAGAATACGGTTCATCACTTAGGATTATATTTCAGTCTATCAACATGCTTACAAATGCATGTCTTTAAATTCAGCAGTTTTCACTTTTCCAAATTTTTTAAATTCCAGTTAAAAAAAAATCACAATCACAATAGGCAAAAGAACGGTTGGATTAATTTTTGATATGTCTATATCAAACGTCCATTAGTATTGAATTCATTCCATCTCTGATATTTTATATCACAATTAGAAAAGACCATAATTTGGGGCACCTGGGTGGCTCAGTCGGTTAAGCGTCCGACTTCGGCTCAGGTCACGATCCCGCGGTTCGGGATTTCAAGCCCCACGAAGGGCTGTGTGTTGACCGGGCAGAGCCTGGAGCCTGATTCAGATTCTGTCTCCCCCTCTCTCTGCCCCTCCCCCATTCACGCTCTATCTCTCTCAAAAATAAATGAACGGTAAAAAGAAAAAAAAAGAAAAGACCATAATTTTAATGTGTGTGCTACTGAGATCACCACTGAACCTGTTTTTGTTTGTTTTGTTTAATTGTTAAATTTAGGATCTATAATCTATAGGTTCTGCTCTGGATAATACTGGAACTATCGCTCACAGGACTCTCTCATTTCACTCTATTGTTTCTTTTATTGTTTCTTTCATAGTCAACTCACAGGTTGGTTCAAATGAATTGGGAGAATAATGAAGACTCTCCTATTCATCATTCTGGTAAGCCTATCACAAGAGACAAAGATTAAAAGCCCCTGTACTATGAGGTTGATAAAAGATAGCTTCCTCTGTTTCTTTGTGATAAGTTTATTTCCTTCTGGGTTTCTATAAAATTATGGAGTCTCTTCTTTTCATGAACATCTCTGTGCTTATTAAGAGACAATAATTCAATCTATAATATATTCATAAAATCTCAGATGCAAGTTATATATCTCTAATGAAGCCACAGGTATAATAAAAAAAATTCAACCATTTTTTGAAATTAAATTTTTGTCATGGATGTTTCTCTTTTGTTCCACATTGAGGCTTTTCATCAGTTGATTGAAGCAGGATTTAAATGGGATTAAAATCGTATGTCCATGCGCCGCAGAGCATTTTACAGTTGAGAAACACTTTCATAAAAATAGATGTTTAAAAGTAAATAACTCTGTATCACCTGAACCCAACCACAAAATCAACCTGAATTAAATTATTCATTGCTAAGTGATTAACAATTACAGGTGAACGTTCACGCTGCCGCCGGCAGGTGGTCAAGGCTGCCCTGGGCCGCCTCAACCCGCCCACCCCCACCCCCGCCCCAACCCCCCCCCACCCCCACCGCCGCCCCTCGGACACCACAAGGTATAAATTTCCCCTCAGGAGACACTTGCGCTCCAGAGTGAGGTAAGTGCGGGAGCGAGGAGGTGTGCTTCGGGGCTCCAGTGAGGTAGAGGGAGGCCCGAATCTGGCCTCGCTGGGAAAAAGACACACGAAACAAAACAACAGCAGAACCAACTAAACGCCAGCCTGAAACACCTGGAGCTGATAAACAACAACCACCAAAAGGCGGTGCTGGTGCTGGTGGGGGGAGCAAGGCAGAGCGCCAAGACTGTGCCGCCAGCCAGCAGGCCTGTGGGTGTGTGCCAAGGCCGGAGCTCTGAGCCCGGCAGAGGAGCCTCCGCGCGAAGTCTGGACGCCTCTCCATTGGCCGCCTCGGCCCCGGGCCCTGGGAAGGGTGAGTCGGGCCCTGGGAAGGCCTTGAAGAGCGTTTCCCTGGGTCCATACAGCTCTGTGGGTCTCCTGGGCTCTATCCCCTGTTGTTCATCAAAGCTGTGTGTTTTGAGTACTCATCTCTGAGTGCCGGGTCTTAGAAGTTGGGGTGCCCAGTGTGGGGTTCAAGCTCTGCTTTTGAGTTCCCTCCCGATTTGGGGTCACTGTGCCAGGGGCGAGTTCGTGGACCTGCTTGGATGTGGGCCTTCTCTCCTTTGTCCGGCGTGCGAAAGGCCACGGTCAGTTTTCCCAACGGTCTCCTTCCCTCTGCAGCCGAGGCACGTGTGGTGGGTCTGTGGGAGGAGCTGAGTTCAGGATCCTCCTGTTGCTATCTGGAAACCTTCCTGAATTCTTAAATTCTGCCAGCTGTGAATTTCTTCTTCGTTTTTTGAATTTTGTCATTTCAAGAATTCTGTATAAATTGAATCCTACAGTATGTAATCTTTGGAGGTTGGCTTTGCCATGAAGCAGAATTCCCTGGGGACCTGTCAAGTCACTGTGTCCATCTGGAGTTGGCCCTTTTTATTACTCAGTGGTCGTCTGTGTTATGAATGTGCCACAGTTCAACACTTTACTCGTTGCTGTAGGCAAGATTGTTTCCAGCTTTTGACCATTACAATTAAAGCTACTATAAACACTTATGTACAAGTTTTTGTGTGAACAAGTTTTTATTTCCCTAAGCTAAATGCCCAGGAGAGTACAATTCCTGGGTCATAATGGCAAGCATACCTTCTCCTGGGGCCCCCGCCCCAGGAAGGTGAACATAGTGTCTATCATTGCCAGCGTTTGATTTTGTCACTAGTTTTAGCCATAAGGTAGATACGTAGTTATATTTTGTTTTTATTGTCATTCGTATTTCCCTAACGAAAAATACTTTTGGACCTATCTTTTATTGGTTATTTCCCACTTGGATGTACTCTTTTGTGAAATACCATTTGCCAATCTTCTAACTGGATTTCTTTTTTCTTTTCTTTTCTTTTCTTTTCTTTTTTTTTTTTTTTTTTTTTTGCTATAGAGTTTGGAGATATTTTTTTAAGTTTATTTACTGTGAGAGAGACAGAGATAGTGTAAGTGGGGGGAGAGGCAGAGAGAGATGGAGCGAGAGAGAATCCCAAACAGCACAGAGCCTGATGTGGGGCTCTAACTCAGGAAATCATGAGATCATGATCAGCGCCAAAACCAAGAGTCAGATACTTAACTGACTGAGCCCCAAGAATTCTTTATATATTCTAGATAGCATTCTCTTTTTCAGACAGGTAGTTTAGAAATATTTTCTCCCACTGTTTAGCTTGTATTTTATCCTCAACAGAGTATTTCACGGAGCAAAAGTTTTTAATTTTCATGAAGTGTAATTTATATTTTTTTCATTTCATAGATGGTGCTTTTGGTGTAAATTCAGGAAGCCTTTCGAAAAGAATTTGTCCTATGGATTCTTTCCTAAAATTTTTATTGTTTTATATTTTACATTAATGAGCACGATTTATGGTCTCATTGCTGCCAGCTAGAGCTGAAAGTTCAGGTTCCCCATTCAGTCTCCATTGACAAGATAGATGGGATGGGGCTTGTTACTAACTGACTAAACCTAAGTTCTGACTCCATACTTAGCCTTCTCTGGTTATCTTAGTAGAGAACCTTGAGCTTGCGATAACTAGATAAAACCTGGCAATTGTGGAAGTCTCAGCCTTTGCTGACATGGGTAGGTTGGGGCCACAGATTTTTCTTTAGTGTTTGGCTAAAATAGAGTAGTTCTTTTCTGTTCGAAACCCATAGTGACTTTTTCTTGGTCTTTTGGCTAGAGAGGAAACTTGCTGTGTCTTTTTTTGATGTGCCATTTATTGTTTCCAGGTTACTGTCTTTTCCAGCAACATGTCTGAGATCTGTGAGGTAAAACAGAACACCTAGGGAACTCACCACTGTGCTGTTCCTTGGGTTCCAAAGTGGTTCCTAGCCAATATGCCTCTTGACATGTTTACTTATGATTGTCTTATATATAGTATCAAGGGCTTTTAGTTGTATTTAGTGTAGAATAGACTTTATTAGTCTAAGAATAGTAAAGGCTTTTACTTGTATTTAGGAAGAATAGAGAAAAATATATCTGTGTTCTTGGAAGCTGAGGTCTGTTTTACATTTTAAAACTACTCAGTGGCATATCACACTATTAACATGTTTTCAATTGATTTTCAATGTCAAATATAACAAAAGATATTCAATAATGCTATGTTTTTCACAAATCCTACTTTACATATCAGTGTATTTTAAAATAGTTGAATCAATATTCAATCTCCTAGAAACTTTTAATGTTGAAGAAATCTGTGATTCAATGAAATGTTTTCATAAAAGATGTTTACTTGTTCTTTGGTTGTCCTTGTAAGAATAATAAACTTCGTGCAACTGTATACCAACTTATACCAGTGATTTATATAGCAATTTTGGAAATTTATCTTTAAAGTCATAGTTTAAGTTGTCCATAAGCCTCAATAGATTTTAAATTAAAATGATTTATTTCAGTATCATCATAAATCTACTTACCTAATATTATGGTTATTCTTTATTTCTCACTTAATAATAAATGGATGCATTTATGGAATGTATCCAATGCCTCTTGATAAGCTAATTCTCTATTATTTTTTTCTGTATGAGGATCTTCAACTTACTTAGCAAAACTTTACATAATAATAGGTGGATTTCATTTTAATTTCAGCTTAGTTCCAAGTATACTTTTTCAATCATTTTTAATTCCAACTTGCAGTCTTTGACAGTTCAATATACTTTGTAAAAATAACTACCGGTCTTGAAGTCCAATTATATAAGACATGCAGTGTCTTTTACACATCTCTTAAAATAATATCCAGACCCATTACAAATATTTCAAACACATAAGGTTTTTCTGTGTCTGATCAGGACCTCTTGCTTGACCTGTCTTCTAAGCAGCAGCTAATCTTTGTTGGTAATTCTGACTTGAATGCTTAATCAGAAAATCAAACCAAGGAAGCTTCTAGGGATCTTTGGTAATCAGAAGTGTTCTTTAGAATTTAAGACTTTGCTATTCCTACTGATATGTATGTGGAAGAACACTACAATAATGAAACAGAGTAGGCTATTGGACATAACCGAATCTAGAAGGAATAAGGAGGAATTTTTAAAACATGACAATTGCAGTTATATAACATTTTTGTTAATTCTATGGGAAAAGAAGGAGATGTTGGGGGGGGATATATGGAGCAGAAGGAGGAATAAGAGGTGCTACGAATAGAAATATTTAATGCCATAATGTCACTTACATTTCCACACATTTGCTAGAACTATTTGGGTCATTAATGTGCCCCTTTGTTTCACCAACTTTTATAGTGCATGTACAACTATTGTTAGTCAAGATAATTCTATTTTTAGGAGATTATTACTCTTTCTTCTTGTGACCTTTGTGGTAAAAGAAACTTGCCAAGAACGTTTTAGGGTGATGGAATTCTCGATAAAGTAGAATTTGCTAGAAATTAACATTTGTAAGAAAATATTTTCCATAAGATTTAAAGTTACAATTGTACCAAAGTGTGGCCACATCCGAAACATACAAAGAAATCTTTAAACATTAAGAAAACAACCCAATTTAAAAAAAGAACAAAAGATCTGAACAGGCATCTTAAAAGTAGATACATAGATGGCAAATAAGTATATGAAGAGAGGGGTGCCTGGGTGGCTCAGTCGGTTGAGTGTCTGACTCTTGATTTTGGTTCTGGTCATGATCCCAGAGTCATGGGATCGAGCCTTGTGTCAGGCTCCACACTGAGCACGGAGCCTGCTTAAGATTCTCTTTTTCCCCCTATGCCCTACTCTCCCACTCCTCAACTTGTTCTCTCTCTCTAAAAAAACAAAAAAGTGAAAAGATACTATGCATTATTGGTCATTAGGCAATAGAAAATTTAAAAAACAGCAATGAGATAACACTATGTATGCTGAAGCATTAGATTGTTTAGATTGGCTAAAACAAAAAATAGTGCCAATGTCAATTTCTGGTGGGTGTACAACAACAGAAGGGCTCTTTCAGTGCTGAGTGGCAGAATGGTACAGCCACTTTTGAATAAGGTATGGTAGTATCTGACAAAGCTAAATGTAGTGTTAAAATACCATCTAACAGTCAGGTTTTTTAAATATATACCCAATGGGTTTGAAAACTATCTCCAGACAAAAATATACACATGAATGTTTATAACCGTTTTTTCATCATCATCCAAAACTGGAAGCAACCAAATATCTTTTAGTAAGTGAATGCATAAACAAACTGTGGTAAATCAATAAAATAAAATATTAGCAATAAAAATAAGTTATTGCATGATGAACATTTTTAGATGGATCATAGGATAATTCTAAGTAAAATAAGTGACTCTAAAGAGACTTGATAATGAATGATTCCAGTGTGTGCCATTTTGGAAATACAAAATGGTAGAGACAGAAAAAATAATCAGTGACTACCGGTGGGTCAGGAAGGGAAGACAAGGGTTGAATAGGTGAAGTGGGGGGGATTTTTAGAGTGATAAAAATATTCTATTTGATACTACAGTTTTGGATATAAGACACAGTTCATTCATTTAAAACTATTGAACTTTGCAACACGAAGAATAAACCGTACTGTATGCACGTTTTATAAAATAATTTGAGCTTTTGGGAATTACAGAATGGAGTGCATAATATGAAAACAATCTAACTGTACTATAAGTGTATCAAACAATCTGGGGGAAAAGGTGTTGATTTTAAAATTTTGGAAAGAAAATGAACATAGGGTATACTCTAGTTAAAGAAATTTTTTCTTACGAGTGTGCCAATTAATAATTCTGATATTTCTACACTTGTATACTGGAATTAAACTATAACAAATGATGGCAGATGAAAGACCAGTTTCCTAACTGTTGAAATGGAAGTTTGCAGATAAACGAGTTAAGGAAGCTAGAATGATCCATGTGGCAATGGATTAGAATCAGAGATCACACTAAATTCATAGTTAGATTAATATCTATCTACTGACAGTTATATTTGTCAATGTATGTATGTTAGTACACATGCATGTATTTCTTTATTCTGTCAGCTGAAAAGAACCTAAAAATGACACCCGAGTAGCTCTGAGCATACCTTCCACCCAGATCTTGGCTTCTAATATCATTCTCCAGTAAAATGAGTTGCGGCTCTTTGGAGAAATGTTTGATTCTAAGAAAGAGGAAATATATAAGATGAGACTGTATCATTGTATAGTAAAGAAAGAAAGGGTGTGCCCCCCCCCCAAATAAAATATAAAATAAAATAAAATACCACAATGGGGAGGTATGTCAGTGGAATACAGGAACCAACTGAATGAAACTCCCAATGGTCACAACAGGAATAATCTGAGCAAAAAAAGTAGTACCGATCTGTAACCAAAAGGGTCAAATACGTATCTGTGAATCTATGCTGATGTAAAGAAATGAATGGATAAATAAATGCAGATGTGAGACAAAATTCCTGTTAAGAAGAATTGAAAAATAATTTACGTAGGTAGTTTAACCATGAGGAAGCCGAGTATTGCTCACTACTTCTTACATGTGGGCTGTGCATAGTAACTTCAAAAGAATACAGTGTGGAAAAGGGATGGGGGTAGAGATACTTTACAGTGGAGAAATCTGATAATCACTACCTCAGGTGATCATTAATATCAACAGTGATTAAGGCACATTATTATTTATTCCTGATGTGATAAGAATGGTACCTTTCCTTGTGATTTCCCTCCTGGAATCCCATAACCTCATGTTAATAATGAAGAAGACATCAGGAAAATCTCAATAGAAACACATTCTACAAAATATCTGACTGTCTTCAACAACAAGGAAAGTCTAAGAAACTGATATAGTCAAGAAGAATCTAGAGAGACATGACAACTAGTTGGAATGTGGTACCTTGGTTGGGATTCTGGAAGAGAAAAAGGAAATTAGGGAAAAACTCAATCTGAATAACAATATATAATAATAATACATCGATATTGGTTGATTAACTGTAACGATGTTACCATACTAATATAAGATGATAATGGAAAAACTGAATGTGGGTTATATGGGAACTCTACTCACTATTTTCATAATCTTCCTGTTAATCTAAAATTGTTCTAGAAAATGGTTTAGCAAGAACTTCAAAATGATTATCCACTTGGATTCTTTGTAATATTTCTCATGCAACATCTCTCTTATACAATATCATATTGGCCTTCCCAGCATGAAGTTAATGTGCTTATCCCTGAAACTAAGCCCCTGAATTTCGTGGGAGTGTTCCTCCTGACTCTTCTCTTTCCACATTCAATGCTTAAGTCTCACTGTCGCCTACTAAGATTCAAATTCAAATTTGGCTCCTCATGCTGCCTCACTTCCCATCCTTGGAATCTCCCTAAAGCTTCCTGTAGCCACTCACTCTGCCCTCATACCTCCCACTTGGCCTCGGGTGGAAAAATAGGAGAGAAGGAAATAGATGCTGGTCCCTTGAATGTATAAAAAGGTGATGTAATTTGAATGTTAGTTAATTGTGTCCAAGAATTTTAGCCATGCAAGAAGTATTGAGTATCTACTCTATAACCAAGCTCTTAACAGACATTTGTTTTGATTTGGTTTCATTTCTTTTTCACATATATGTTGAGTATTTTTCTTACTAGCTGAGTAGTTTATCAATTTTCTTAACTAAATAGTTATTATCTTCTAATAACGGGGAAATGAAAGGGTCCTCAGGTCTGATTTAGCCAGGCATCAATGAGCAATAAACCTTTGGTCGTTGATGACTGTGCTAGTTATTCAATTTAATTGCACTATTTTAGTGTATGCTGTGTTGCACCCTCATGTTACTTTTCAGAACTGAAGGAATGATTCTACTGGTTGCTGGAGTGCTGCAGATACAGACAGCCTATCTCAGTCTGTTTGGGCTGCTATAACAATTACCATGTGTTGGGTGGCTTATAGACAACACTTATTTCTACAGTTGTGGAGGCTGGGAAGTCAAAGATCTTGGCAACAGCAGATTCAGTGTGGTGGCTGGTAAGAGTCCATTTCTTGGTTTATAGATGGTGCTATCACCTCATGGGGTGGAAGGGACAAGCTAGCTCTCTGGGGTCTCCTTTTCAGAAGCCCTAATCCCAATCAGAATTGCGCTCTCATGACCTAACACCTCCCAAAGGCCCCACCTCCTAAAATCATCACCTTGTGGATTAGAATTTTGGCGTATGAATTTGGTGCAGGGGATATAAATCTACAGACTATAGCACAGCCTTATCTGCCAATTCTCTGCGAGTTGCCTTCAGCCAAAGAGAGCCACTTTTCCTCTGGTCATACTTTCTTCTGAAACCTGGGACTGGTTATATAAACCTTGCTCCATGTCCCAACATGAGAAAGCTCTGAAGGACCATTCTTGCTTTATAGCCCCTTGTGGAATGGCAGAGGCCTTGTATGACTTCATCGTAGTCCAGTTTCTTCCTCAGCCTAATTTTATTTCCTCCTGTTTCCCTTCAAGAACACACCCTAGTAAGCTCACTGTACTCAAATAAAGCTCAGAGTTTGTATACTAGGAAATTCAGCGCATTACAGACAGTGCCAGATATGGGTCCAGAAAGATGTGAAGGGATTTTGGAACTGTATCTACAGCCAGGTGCTGGCAAGGAGAATCCAGGTAGTTGGTTTGAGTATGAGTAGACATTAGCCCAAGGTAGCAATGTGGTTGCTCAGACTTTCACTGGTAGTGAAGTGAATGTTATACTTGAGAACAAGTTAGTAATTTGCTAGATGTATCAGTCTGTGAGACATTTAGGAGAAAGAGTAATGAAAAAGAAGATACTTGTTGGTGGGAGTAATTGATGTTCTGAAGAAAGATAATAAAAATGGCAAGTGACTAATCAATTAAAAGCTTAGAGTAAAAGCCATTGGACCTTCTTGGGGTCATATAAAGAGATCCCAGCATCCCTATAGCTTGAGATCAAGAAAAGTTGAGAGTCAGGTCCAGAGCTATCCATAAG
Organism: Panthera leo; assembly: GCF_018350215.1. Classification (NCBI taxonomy): domain Eukaryota; kingdom Metazoa; phylum Chordata; class Mammalia; order Carnivora; family Felidae; genus Panthera; species Panthera leo. Next base: position 53,736,774 of record NC_056691.1, on the reverse strand, counting down.
TGTAAAAGGGCTTCAAGAAGCTTTATATGCTCGATCTGGACAGGTCTCCAGTGGTGAGGAAAGCACCCTGACTAGGGAAGAAAGGAACTCTGTGCATGATATCAGGGTATTCGGGTTTATACACCTGAAAGTCTTTAATATCCATATCACCTTAAGTCTCTGAGGAAGCAGAAGTGGCCTACTCCTCCTTGGTAAGCTAGTGCTCTTCCTAGCTTTAAGATGATAGAGGAGTTTGTGGTGACAAGGCAGCATTAATCTTTCAAGATCTGTTTCCATCTCTTCTCCTGGCGACGGACCAGTAATTTGGTCTATCCTCCTTGAAATCCTATCTCAAATTTATGATAGTATATGGATGTTAAGATAAATGAGAATCGGGCTAAGGACCATGTACTGAGCCAGGCAGCACTGTTATTGTAGATCTTATTTATCAAGTGAGGAGTAACCAACCTGATGCTTCTTGAAATCTTTTGTCATGAGCTTTATTTTAAGCCTCAGTCCTTCAGCTGATATTTGACCAATTGGGCATTGCGATGCTTCAATCCAGAAATGATTGAGAAAATAATTTTTAAGCAACTTCGGTGTTTTCTTTGATAATTTGATTAAAGTTAGGAATTCTTTTCATCACAAATTTCAAATGCACACATGCACCTGAAATATGTGCCATTTTGAGGTTACAAATGAACATCAAGTAAAAAATATTGATTTAGGGCAACTTAGGTTTAAACATACTTAATATCTCAAATTAATATTTGATCTTTTTAAAGGTTATTTGTAGAAAATCAGAGATGCACTGGAATAGATATGTTGGGGCTCATGCTGATATTCTCTTATTTGGAGGAAGTGTTTCAGCTGTGCATTTTGTTCCTGAGATATTAAAAAGGTGATAATGTCACTGTACTACTACCAGAAAAGATGATTTATTTAATTGGACAATAAGATAATGTGATTAGTATAATTTTCCAGAAAGGCAAGAGTGGTCCATTTAAGGTTCATTTCCCACACCATCCTTTTACATTTGAATGAGGGTTAATAAAGAAGAGAATAAAAATGAAATATGAGGATTTTTAGCAGTCTGGTGAAAAGAAAAGCATTTGTCATACTGAATTACCAGTTTCTTGATTTTACTATTTTAAGACCCCCAAAGCATTATAGTTCACTAACCTGTGCCTTGACAATATACTCACTGCAGTAAATTTTTCATTGTAAAGACGTTTTATAAAGAACTTGACCCGTATCATTATATGATGTCTTTTCTTAATAATTTAACAAACACTGACTTCCTGGTGTGAAATGAGCCAATTAAAGTCATTTTAAAAATGCATAAGTATCTCTGGGTTGCTTTCAATTTTAAATAAGAGCAGTATATAATATCCTGCAGCTTAGTTTTTCTATTTGAAAATGTAGCTAATCTGACCACAGTTATTGTTCTCTATCACATATCCCAATTGAATTAAGATTTCAGGTCTTCTATGATCTTGTTTTCTAAGTTGGTTTACTAAAGAGATAAGTCCTTCTGAACAATTCCATCTTCCAGTCAACTTGAAAAGCTCTGATCATATATACTCGTGGTTTTTATTCTTTGTTCCTTTCTATTATATTTATTAAGAGAAATATAAACAACATTAGAGCAAATATTCATTTTTAACTTAGTGGGCATAATGTGAAAGAAGATTCCAGCTTCAGTTGATCTCAGAGATTGACCTTGAACCTGGGAATAAAAGTATCCTAAAAAACTGGAAAAAAAAATACATCTGAAAGGAAGAGTCAGTTGATAAGTGTGGCCTAGTACTCAAACTCTGCTCCTAGAAGGGACATTAGGATTTTTACTAGGGATGCTTGCTTTGGCAGTGCATATGCTAACGTTGGAATGATACAGAGAAGGTTAGCCTGGCCACTGTGCAAAGATGATATGCAAATTTGTGACAGGTTCCATATTAAGTTTTGTTTTTGTTTTTGTTTTTTTTATGAGTGCAATGAAAATAGGAAGGCCACCTACCTTTGAGACCCTGCCTAAATCCTGGGAACCTTAAATGCTTATGCGTTAAATCTCAAAAGCCCAGGTATCTAATTGTATCATTGCTTCTACTGAAAATATATGAGTAGAGAGACAGAATGATGAATGGCAGCATACCTAATTCTATGCAGGTTCTTTTCTGGTTCTGCTTCCTTCCTGGAGCTAAATGGGGGCGCGGTGGGGGGGGGGAAGGGAGGGGGAAGGGGCTCAGTCACATGGTCTAGCCAAGGAGGTACGTTTAACATAGCTTTTGGATTGAAGTGAAAACTTCAGAATCAAGGTGAGACCCTGTTGTCTTTCTTTATGTCAGCTTCTGCAATGTTTGAAAAAAGCAAGTTCAGTATTTTCCTAAAACTGGAAGGCCCTGTGATTCATTTCCAAAGACATTGGAAAGAGCAATTCAGCAGAACCCCTCAGCCTGGCAAATAGTCCCTGATGAGCAGGCAGTAGAGGCAAGCTTTGTCCTTCTATGCATGCTTCCTGTTACTGTGTAAATCGGGTCACCTAGTAACATCTAACGCTGATTTACCTCATGTTTAACTTCCAGTGAATCCGTGTCTGTGTCTTGAGAAGCAGCTAGGATTTATTTGTAAATATAGGAAATGTAGTTTTACTCTGTTGGCTATAGGAAGTTCTATGCTACTTCTTGATAGGAATTAAAACACTGATAGGAAAAGACAGAATTATTTCTCCTCCTTCACTATAGTGCACAGCAGAGTCACAGGAGTGCAAAGATTACAGGGAATCTTTGGCAGAAGCTAAGTGCAAGCAGCAGTGGAGCAGAAAAGATGTTTGGCAGAGGAACCTGGATGAGACAGTAGTGCCTAAGGAAGTAGCATTGCTGAGCATAAATCGTGAGACTTATGCGGATGAAGTGAATTGAGAAACAGTAATAGTACCTTGCAGAAGTATCTGTGTCTTTCAGGAACTGCAGCATCCAATGAAAGTAACATAGGTGTCCAGCAGTAGGGATGGTGGTAACCAGGGAGTGTGGTGGTATGTTACAGTCCGAAAAGCAGAGGCCATCTGAAGCAGAAATTAGCGTGGGGAGAATATATACCACCACCACTACCACCAATAGTAGAGATTTGATATTCTACTTCATGAGAATATGATAAGGTGTCTGTGGCATAGGCTCCACAATGTATTGCTTCTGGCTGCTTCCCCCAAGTACAGTTCCTTTTCTCAGTTGAATCCTTCTTAAGTAAAATGAGTACCATGACCCTGTTATTGTTACCGTTTTATTAAGGATTCTCTTTAGATTTTGTACATATACTATACTATGAAGACTTGTGTCCCCTTCAAATTCACGTGTTGAAATTTTAACCCCCAAAGATGTTGGTAGACATGGGGCTTTTTGCAGCTACTTAAGTCATGAGGGTGGAGTTCTCATTAATGAATTAGGGCCTTTATAAAAGAGAATCCAGTGGAATCGAGTGCCCTTCCACCATGGGAGGACGTGGCAAGATGATAGTATCTAAGAATCAGAAAGTAGGACCTCAATAGACACTGAATCTGCTGATGCCCTCATGTTGAACTCCTGGGATCCAGAACTATGAGAAATAATCTTCTGTTATTTGTAATCTACACAGTTTGTGATTTTTTTTATAGTAGCCCAAATGGACTGAGGCAATATAAAAGAGCCCTCAGATGTTAAAAAAACAAAAACAACAAAACTACACAAAACAAAACACAGAACAACAACAAAATGAGTGAACTGGATTGGATGGTTTTCCTGAAGGGTGTGGCAACAAATCTCTCTGTGTCTGACTAAAAATTACCCATTTCCTGTTCTCTAAAGTAAGAAGTTATATTTTCTTCCTGATCGACCAGAGGACACTGTTTATAATTTATAAAAAACATGATGGGTTATGTGAATAAAACAAGCAAACTTAAATGTTAACCTTTAATTTTAAGCTTTTGAGGATACTCCACTAGGTGCTATAACTAAGTTTTAACATCTTTACTTAACATCTACATCATAGGAAGCACTGAGTGTCTGTACATTTTAAGGACAACTACCAATGATCATGAAATATATTAGTATATTAGTATCCATATTTCATAATTGAGAAAACAAATATTCAAAAACATTGAATGCAGAAATACATATATGTATATGATAATTTGGTACTAATAAATACATCATATTTATAAATTTGAGACAATTATGAGAAATATACAGTGAATGCAGAAATATATATATTTCTCATAATTGTGTCAAATTTTCACTTTGCTTTGATAGCAAAAAATTTGGCTTAGCTCAGTTTGTACATGGCTCTGTCTTTTCATTAACTCACCATTCATTTGGACTTAGCTAAGCCATGTTAGCTGTCATTGATGAGAAAAGAGCTTTATGTGAATTATTCATTAGGATGAGTGGGGAAGCATTCCACTCCTGAAACAGTGTTTTTGCTACCTAATACAGGATTTTATGGCAGCTGTCCACCTCCACAGGTATTTGTGCAATCTGGCTACTGCCAGTTTTATTAAAGAGCTTTCTCAAAAATAAAACTAGCTCACTTCTTTATATTTAAATTTTTTCTTTATAATTACTCTATTGAGAAAGTTGTCCTGTAATTGTATTACTTTTCAGGGCTTTTCTGTGAAATGATGTGGTGGCAACAGTTTGCTTTAATCTTCTGGTGTAAGACTGGTTATGACATTTGATGGTACGTGTGGGTGTGTTTTGTGCGAAGAGTAAGGTGTAATATGGTATACTCACAATATAGTTGGGGCATTGAGTTGGAAGGTATTGCAGATTGGCTTTCTCAGGAAGCTGACTCTGAAATGGCAAGGAACATTCAGGAATATGATTAGGGAGAGTTCTCTTGAGAATGAATAACACCTGTAGAGAGGAGACAGAAGTAGGGTTGAGCAGAGGGTAACTCAGACAGCAATGCAGGACAGAGGCACAATTGAGCTTCAGCTGAGCTGAATGTTCAGCATTGTTCTGGACTGTAGTCAAAGTGCCTGGCCTTTGTATCTGTGCAAGGAGTTGGGGCAGGCTGCACCCAGGAAGGTGGTGGGCTTGGGGAGATGTCTTTATCTGAGAGCACGGATCTTCTCAGACACACGGATCTGAAGTTTGGGAGAATGGTATGATAAAGATTTGAGATTCATCAATATACAGATATAATTGCTCATATGGAATGAATAAAATTTGCTAGGGAGAGTGTTAAGAGGGAGAAAAGGTCGTCCAAAAAAGCAAAGCTAGCATAATTTCATTTGTTGTTACTTATTTTCGAATCAGGGAGATATTTAAAATCCTGTCTTTATTTTATTCACATGTTCTATTAACAGTTATAGGAGAAAAGGAAACACCATTTGTCAAAAATACCATATAATTCTCAAAGAGAGAGTGCTCAGTAAATATAAATATGAAACAGAGACATGAAGTAATGTAAGTAGTCCAGAAGGGAAGAGCACATTGTCATGAGTGATGATATAGGGTAGTTATGGTATGCAGTGAAAGAACAGTATTGCATATGACTGGTTACTACACGAACAGATCTTCAGACTAGATTCTTGTGTTTGGGATCTTGATTCTGTTGATTGTCTGCAAACTGTTGGAATCATAAGTGAGTTCTCTGTGTTATATTTTTCTGAATGTTCAGTCTGCTTCATCTCCTGTTTTTATTCATTTGGAAAAAGGACTATGTCAGAACAAGATAGGGCATTCTCTAAAGCACTTTGGGGTAAAACTGCAATAATTGTGCTAATATTTTTTCTATTTCCTCTTCCATTTCCTTGCTCTTAAGTTTTTTTGACGCTTGTTTTTGTTTTTTTTGTATCTCCATAGGCATTTTGAAATTAAGCCTTCTGAACTGGGTGTTATAATTACTTCTGATTAATACAGCATCTCATTAAGCCTTTAAGTCTTTTCATTTTCTTCTAAAATGATTCAGTTCCCAAACAAATACTGATAAGGTTAAGAGGTCTTTTTATTATGAAAGTTTGAAAATCAGTATTCTAATATACATATATATCTCAACTGTTACGTGCCAGAGGGTAATTTAAATGAAGACTGTTATTTTGATTTTATTCCCCACTCCTATCCTTGGGCAATGTATGTTTCGTGTTTTAAAAAAGAGCTTCTGTGGAAATCTTTCAATGTATTGCAGAAGCATTTGATAGAGTGACTTGTGGTCAGATTTATATTGGTCCTATGCAGTGCACTTCACTTAAATCTTAGTAACTTTAAATCAGGTCAGTAATTTTCTTAATTTAGGGAGATGCTAATATTGAAACTAAAAATGGTTTTTGGCTGAATTAAACAAATTGTTATTACCTGCTAATAACATGCATCAAAGTTAAATGTTTAGTGATAACCTGAGGGCCACATGATATAGGCACAGGTGTCATCAAGGAGACAATATCTGGAAAGATAAATTAGAATAAGACTGTAATTCAAGATAAGAGCATCAGAATTGAACTACACTGTAATATCAGGAGATTTTTAAAAATTAATTATTATCAAAACACTTATTCTAAAACATGTGGATCCCTGGTAAGGTGGGAAAGAAAGAATAGAAAGATTTATCTAAAAGTAAATGTTGTGAGCTGGGAAATACAATGGTCTCCCATAAGGGTAAAATAATTCATAAGCCTGAGGGTGAGGAAATCTGGCAAATTATCTTAGTCACATTGCTTACATATGAGGCCACAATTCCTCTATCAAGTAGGTCACAGAGGAGAGGGAGGCTAAAGCAAATATAAGAGCAGCTAGACAAATGATGTAGCATTTTTGCAAGGGATTCAGCCTGCAAGGGAAATTTGGAGAGACCCCTGTAAGTAAAAATACTGGGATCAGGGAAAGGTGAAACTGAATTAACGTTGGTGGCTTCACATTTTGAGCAGGGAAGAATTGGAGTTAAAGAAAGGCTTCTCAGCACTCACATTACTTAACGTTTAGCTAAAGAGAAGTTTGGCTCCAAAATTAGAGTATTCAAAAAAAAAGTATATTACTCCATAGAATTGAACAGATTACATTTATATCCATTTACATATATATATACACATATATGTATGCAATAAAACATAATTAGCTAAACAACCCCCACCCTCACTACAAAATGGGATATAATGACACCACTGGCAAAAATCTGTGTGCCCCTCCAAATTCTGGATTTTATAATTCTATTTCTTGTTTTTTGCATATACTTTAACCCTAGATAAGAATAATTTAAAGTAATAAACGTTAGTGGCACCTGGGTGGCTCAGTTGGCTAAGCGGCCAACTTGGGCTCAGGTCGTGATCTCATGGTCTGTGAGTTCGAGCCTCACATTGGGCTCTGTGCTGACAGCTCAGATCCTGGAGCCTGCTTCAGATTCTGTGTTTACCTCTCTCTCTGCCCCTCCCCCCCCCCACTCGTGCTCTGTCTCTCTCTCAAAAATAAACAAATATTAAAAAAATTTAAAGTAATACATGTTAGTTTTGCAATTTGGAGTTCATAAAAATGGTGTTGCACTGTGTCTAGTCTCCTGATAGATATATTTTTCTTCATTCAATTTGTATGGCAGCTATTGTTCATTCATTATTACTACAATAATGTCCCATAAATTTGAAAGACATTAACTGGTTTTTTTTAATTCTACTTTAATGCACATTGAGGGTTTTTTTTTGTATTTATCTTATTTTTTTTAATGTTTATTTTTTGAGAGTGAGCGAGTGAGAGTGAGTGAGCACAAGCGGGCTAGGGACAGAGACAGACACAGAATCCCAAGCAGGCTCCAGGCTCTGAGCTGTCAGCACAGAGCTCGACCCAGAGCTCGAACTCATGGACCGCGAGATCATGACTTGAGCTGAAGTCAGACATTTAACCAACTGAGCCACCCAGGTGCCTCAAATTTTTCAATTTTTTAAAGAAAGTTTAGACACTTTAATCTTTATGTTAAATCTCCTGATTTTAAGGCAATTTTAACAATTTTTTCAAAGTTTATTTTTGAGAGAAAGACAGAGACAGAGTGTGAGTGGGGGAGGAGCAGAGAGAGACACAGACACAGAATCCCAAGCAGTCTCCAGGCTCTGAGCTGTCAGCACAGAGCCCAACGCGGGGCTCGAACTCACATGCTGTGAGATCATGACCTGAGCCAAAGTTGAACATTGAAATGACTGAGCCACTCAAGCACCCCGAACATTGAGGTTTTTAAAAACAGTATTACCAGGAAAACTACTGTTGAGGTTTCCAAGATCATTTCAACCTGTTTCTGTTGTGATGTGATGTGATATGATTGACCAATTTACATTTTTACTGGCACTATATGAGTTTCATTTTATAAAAATTTCAAAATTTTATTCCTCTAGTCAAGGTGGAGGTATTTTATAACCTGTTTTTATCATTTTAATTTTATTTCCCTACTTACTAATGAAGTCAAGTATCTCTTCATATTTTCATTTTTTTAATCTCTGAAGTTGATGTCCTTTGTCAATGCTTATGTTAGGTTGTTTTCCCTTATTGTGTTGTACCACTATTTTTAATATGGTCAGGATTCTAATTCTAATCTTCTTCATTTATATGAGTTTCAAATATATACTTACATTTTGTGGATTTTCCTTTGCCAAGTTCTCTAGCCAAAGGCCACCAGGGATACAACAGTAGTTGAACAGGTTTTCTTGCTCATTGCTCATTACAGAGAAGCAGAACCCAAACCATGGGAATCATGGACATGTCAGAAAGAGAGTGATAGAAAGGTTGATTGGATTCAACCAGGATTGGATTCTATCAGGAAGTAAGGGTAATTCAGTGATTAGGTAACTGGAGAAATCTTTTTTTTTTAATTGTTTTTAACGTTTATTCATTTTTTAGAGACCGAGACAAAGCATGCGTGGGGAAGGGGCAGAGAAAGGGGGACACAGAATCCGAAGCAGGTTCCAGGCTCTTAGCTGTCAGCACGGAGCCTGACACGGGGCTCGAACTCACAAACTGCAGGATCATGACCTGAGCCGAAGTCGGATGTTCAACCAACTGAGCCACCCAGGTGCCCCGTAACTGAAGAAATCTTAATCTGGAAGGAAGGAAGATACATGTGAGGCTAAAGCTGTAATTGATAAGAAGCAGCAGTCACTAATATTTCACAGGGGGATGTCAGTCATTTTTGTGATTTGGACAGTATTTATATTTTGACTATGTTTTCACATGATTATGGAGTTAGAGTTGGCTTACTAAGCGTCCCTGAATATATCTACATTCTGGTCCCTAGAACCTGTGCATGTTCAATGACATGGCAAAAGAGACTTTTCAGATGTGATTAAGTTAAAGATCTTGAGATGAGTATTATAATGACTATCTGGGTGCATTCTAAGTATAATCACAAGTGTCCTTATATAGACTCTTTTTTTTTTTTTAACGTTTATTTATTTTTGGGACAAAGAAAAACAGAGCATGAACTGGGGAGGGGCAGAGAGAGAGGGAGCACAGAATCGGAAGCAGGCTCCAGGATCTGAGCCATCAGCCCAGAGCCTGACGCGGGGCTCGAACTCACGGACCGTGAGATCGTGACCTGAGCTGAAGTTGGACGCTTAACCGACTGAGCCACCCAGGCGCTCCACAAGTGTCCTTATAAGAGAGAGGCAGAGGAAGATTTGACTTATAGAAGAGAAGGTAATGTGGTTACTGATTATTGAACCAGAGATTGGAGATGTATGGATACAAGCCAAGGAATGTTGGCAGGCACTAGAAACTGGAAGAGGAAAGAAAAGGATTTTCCCCTGGAGCCTTCAGAATGTATCAGCCCTGGATTTTAGCTCTGTGACTCATTTTGGACCAACATACATCATAAATCATTCACTTCCATTTAGTGGCAAAGCAGGTGTTTTAACAAACATCATCATCAGTAGAGTCTAGGTTCATTCCCATGTTTCCAAATGCAGCTGCACAAATGAAAAACCACATGGCTATTTTTGTTCTTTTTGCCTTGATCATTTTCCCTAGTGTTATCTCTGCAAACATGACAGAAATATTTGAATCATTTCTTTTTTTTTAAATTGTGCAAGATCTGTTACGATTGTTATCTATTCACTTTTAAATCTAAGGACTTGAATTGTTTTTGATAGTGATATTTTTGACCTGTTATATGCTATTATAATGTTTTGGACCTTAATATCCACTGAAATCTTCAAATGATTAATGTGATGTATAATTGTGGAGACTTACTTGACATGATATACCTGAGCATAGTTCAGCCTTCCCTATAGTCATGGATAACAGAATTTACCTCAAATTAGCAAAGTATAAAGTTAAACTATATCTTCTATGAAATGGAATATGATGTTTACACAATGAATCACCATCTACTAATCATTAGTAATGAAATTAGTTTCAAAAAGGAAAAAAAAATCCCTCTGAGAAACAGCTCAATAGTTTTTGGTTCCTCTGTATTGTTGTCAGAACATGAACTAGGAAGAACACTGTGGTAGATTATTACTTTAATGCTTTCAAATGAATCTTGGCTTCTGGTATCCAAGTTTGTATGCATCTTTCACTCATGTGACTCTGTTCTTTGCTACATATCTTTGCTTTGGCATGGAGCATTGGAAAACAGGACACAAAAAGAAGTTTAATAAGATCCTGAAATGATCAAATTGGGGTTTTCCAACTTGAAACATTCCTGTCTGTAACACTGTAAGGATCCCCTTAAATAAACTACAGTGTGGAGAGACTCTGTGGACAGAGAGCCTACCTAACAGCGTTCACCCAGATCCACACATGGGAGTGAGGGCATCTTAAACCATCTATCCACAGTTGGGATGCTTCAGTGCTCTGTTTTGTCATCAAGAAGAGATTTCATTAGAAAATACAAATATTACGTTGGTTACAATAAATATTTAAGTGGAAAATAGGTTTTATATTAGCAGCTTTAATTGGGGAAAAAGTCCCTCAGTCACATTCCTTTAAACTCTCTGTTTATCTACTGGTATCCGTCTTAATTATCTCCATGAAATGTACAAATATCTGGTAAGCAATACAGTATGTTATTGTCCATGATGTGATCAAATCTTAGCTTTAATTCTCTGCTCTTTTCCTTACCCTCAGAAAAAAGTAATATATATATTCCTAAATATTTTGCCTTTTTCAGAATAAACCGCCAATAGCCTTAACACAATATATTGGATAATCCAGTATTTTTCACAGTATGATACAAATATCATTACCTATGGCCAAAATTACTTTAGAAGGTATCTACTTTCTTATCAGAAGGCAGTATCTGGGCATAGCCTACATAAAAAAAATTAAAATACTAAAACTATCATTTTAGGAGAAAGTAAAATTAGATCCATTTTCATAGTATACACACATAAATGTCAATATAATAGCTTACAAAAGATAATATAAAATTATATAACAGAGAATGATTGTAGAATCTAGTGTATGGGTAAGGTTGCCTTTACACCTGGCATGAAAACTGAAAGCCTCAATGGTAAATGTTGACAGATTTTATTTTATCGCTGTATAATTCACCATAAATTGATTGAATAGATAGAACATATTTATGACTGTTACATTTCATGTAAAAATAAGACAATTGCTATGAAAAAAATTTAAGGCTGTAGCTTCCTATTTTTATAGGAAAAACATAAATGAATAATAAACACAAATACTTTATGAATCAGTAAAGTAATAGAAAATTATAACAGTGAAATATCATTTACAAGATTGAAAAATTTAAGCACCGTTATTAATTTTATAGAGGGCACTGATAAACAGATTCTACTGATACAAATCCTAACTGAATTTGTTGAGACTGTGTCAATAATTATCAAAATTTGAAATAATTGTATATTATGACAACAATCTTACTACCTTACCCTAAGGAGTAAGGATTTGACCAAGTGGTGTGCTGGAGCCAGGTTATAACAGCTCACAAAACCCAACTGTTACTTAAAAAAAAAAAATGTTTATTTTTGAGAGAGACAGAGTGCTAGTGGTGGAGGGGCACAGAGAGGGAGACACAGAATCCAAAGTGGGCTCCAGGCTCTGAGCTGTCAGCACAGAAGCCCGACGCAGTGTTCGAACCCATGAACTGTGAGATCATGACCTGAGCCAAAGTCTGTGCTTAACTGACTGAGCCACCCAGGCACCCCACAAATTGTTAAATTTTAAGGAACTTTGAGAGCTGACTTATAAAACAAGTCTTTCTTTATTCCTTGCCTCACATCCAGTTCAGCAGTAAGTCATGTTTTCTCTAAATACAAAATATTTATCAAATATGACTGCTATAGGGGCACCAGGATGACTCAGTCGGTTGAGTGTCCGACTCTTGGTATTGGCTTAGGTCATGATCCCAGGGTTGTGAGATTGAGCCCCATGTTGGACTCCATGCTGAGTGTGGAGCCCACTTAAGATTCTATTTCCCTCTCCCTCTGTCCCTCTACGCTACTTGTGCTCTCTCTCTAAGAAAAAAAAAAAAAAAAAAGACTGGCATAAGCCCACCTCAAATCATTATCAATTTCTTATAACACTATCATGTCCTCCTAATTTCCTAGCCTCTTCTATACCCATTCTGCCTTTTACTCACACTACATGTAGAGAGATGTTTTCAAAGGAAATCTGATTGCTTAATTTCCCTGCTTGAACTATAAACTCTTACTGTAATGTGGAAGGATATCCATGATCTGAAACCTGACTGCCTTGCCAATTTCATGTTCTAGTATCTCTTCGTGCTTCCTTTGCTCTAGCCACTTTGGCCCTCTTCTATTATTAAACCTGCCATCTAGTGCTTGTTTCTATGTCTTTGCTACTGTAGTTTCTACTATCATTATGGTTCTCAAAGGTCTCTAGCCATCTGATAGTTTTAGATGCTTTAGGTCTCTTTTTCAAATGTTACCCCCGTAAATAGTCCTTCCCTAATAACCCTGTGTAGAACCTTGTTACTCTTCACTGTCTCACCTTTAGTTATTTTTATTTTTTTTTTGTAGAATTTATCACCAGTGGAAGTTATATTCACTATTCGTTGATCTCATTTTTAAATCCTTTCCCTTCCCCTGAACTGCAATTAAATTTCGTGATAGTGGGTCTCAGTTTTGCTCATGTCTGTACCCCCAGATTCTAGGACAGAGCTTCACACATAGTAAGTGCTTGGTAAGAATTATTCAACATAGATTTACTATAAATGCCTGTGTCTGTTCCAAGATGCATTGAATAAGTATGGAGGAAGAAGCCTTTGAAAACGCAAAGTAGAAATTCCCCACTTTCCTTAATTTGTATGTTTCTGTATACAGAACAAATTTTATTATTTCCTTATTCATGAAATATTTCTAGAAACCAGGCACACATTTTTTTCCCTTTAATTCTATAGCAGGACACCAAAATATAATGAAGTATTATTGAGGAACATCATTCCTTAATAGCTGTTTGTTCAAAGATGGAATAAAGATATTTAAATGCAGAATCCATCTTGCTCAGAAGGAACTCTCGGCAGGTCCATCACAATGGACATTCCATTCACGCATTATAACATATAATAAATTACCAATTATGATATGTGACTCTTCTTGAATCCTTCATTTTTTTTTACGTTTGTTTTGGAATTGAGACTGGTTGTGGATACTTACATCAAATATATAATCATTAATTTATTAAATCCTAACTACTGGCTCAATCTTGATTCATTTACTTTACAATATGAATACATCCATTCTAACAGGGCAATATATCTACAAGATAATTCCTGTGCTTTAAGGAAATACTTTTAATCTCTTAAAGCATATAGAGAGACTTTATATCCAGAGAAATTCTTTCTGTGTATCAATCATTCCCAATAAAATTGTCTTAGTGAATTTAAGTAAGTATCTCAAATAAGGCCCTGCGCTTCCCATGTATGTTTAAATTTAAACTTGATACTTTAATGAAATTATTACCACCTTCTGGATTTCCCATGGATGTAATGGTAAGTGGAATAGCTCCCCTTGGCAAGAAAGAAATTGCGTTCTATTTGGGGAAAGTCAAAAGGTTGACCTCCATTACAGGGTGTGTGTCAATGTTAGTCCTCTATGGATTCAGCATTATTCCTCATCTGTACATCCGCTTCCTGAGGGACTATTAAAGCACCAAAGTAGTTTAAGAGAAAATTGGTTCATTATTTCTAAGACAAAGTTATTTTCTCACTAAAGAATTCTTTGTAGTTTAGGTCAATAAGCTCTTATTTGAGTAAGTTCTTTGTAACAAGAACTGGGTTAAATGCTATGAAACAAAGAAGATAAGAAATGTCTCCTGCTTTTAAGGAATAGAAAATCTATCATGTAGTGGGGGTGTCAGACATGTCAACATGTAGATTTAGTTCAAAATGATAATTTGTAAGATTAATAAGATACAATATATCCCATTCAAAACCCTTTTCTAGTCAAATCTCTGGAGAGACTTAAAGTAACATAATGAGGACAAGCAGCAATCCAGGTAGCAATGACTTGAGAGATTTTATTATTCTTATGAAGCTGTCTAGAAACAGAGATAAGAACAACTTCAAGCGTTCCTAGAGAGGGTATTATTCAGGACAATTTTGTGGATAAGTCCCTGACATGCACATTTCCCAGTCTTTCCTCACAGATTATTTTCAAATGATTATTTGTTTTTATAAAAATATTATAAATATGAGCAGAAAATATTTTGTGTGTGCAAGTATTGGTTGTAAAAATGGGCATAGAAGCAAGTGGAAACATTTGTTACAGTTTTTCCCCCCCCCAGCCCTTGGGAGTTGCCACCATGCAAGCTGCCATCTTCATCTTGCTAACTCTTGACATGCAATGTTTATATTATCCTCAGGCTGCACAGCATCCACGTCCCTGTACCCCATAGGGTGTTAGGGAGGGTAGGTTAGGCAGAGACTGGTGGTAGGAAGAAAAACTCTGATGCTTTACTGTGTGTGTGTGTGTGTGTGTGTGTGTGTGTGTGTGATTTTGAACACTAGCCAAAATGTGATGTATGCTAATATAGAACTTCTCTCTTTCTCAGTTATCAGTATTTCTCAGTTAACTGTAAATGAAAATCTCTACCTCATAGGGCTATAATGAGGATAAAATCAGATATCCTGTGTGTAGGACCTAACTCATTCATGATGCGTCTTATTAACCTGTCCTATCCCTTGGTTATATCCTACGCCTTTGGTGCAAGCACCTCTCACTATTAAGGAATAAATAATGACATAAAATATGTTGGCATGTTTGAAAATCTACAATATTAAGCTGATAATGACATGATCTAAATGAGAAGAAATACTCTGGTTCCATTTGAAAATAGGATTTAATCGATTTTAAGATTATAGGACATAATCTTAACACTTCGTTTTTTGGTTAACTTATCTTTGTATTTAGAAGAAATATTGAATTTACTTTAAATTTAACATTAATGCCTTATTAAAAATATTACTAAACCATTGGAACAGATTCAGGATCTGTAATTGAAAGAAATACAAATCTCTGGGTTGAAAGTGTTGGCTCTGAGTTTGAATGCCATTTCTTCCTCTCAATTTTTGTACTCTGGAATTTGGTTTTATCTTTTAAGAGTTTGAATATCTGTGTAGTCTAGGGTTTTAATCTAAAATAATGAAGTGAAGTATGTGTAAGAGTATAGCACCTAGCATTTGCAAAATAAATGCTATTTAATCAGTCTTTATTATTTACATTTAAGCTGTCTACTTTGTTACACAAGAAATTGAAACTTTCTGCATGTATCAGTATTGTTATTCCAAGGTTTTTTGTTTTTGTTTTTACTTAATCTTTAAATCTTGTATGTGAGGAAAAATGGCATGAAAATATAATGCAATCCAAAGCCTTTTATTTAAACTTCAAGTATTAATGCCAATACTGTGTTTGTTCATAATTCTCTCAATTACTATTTTCTGCATGGAGATACTATATAAAAATATCCTGGCTTTAAGGAAAGACAGACCTGGTTTCACATTCCAGTAGAACTACTTTTAAATTCAGATGGAGCTACTTTGTGTGTGATCCTGGTTATTGTTGTTTTTCTTTCTTTCTTTTTTTTTTTTTTTAAACTTTCTGAACCTTAGCTTCCACATCTGTAGCACATGCCTAATAAATATATATATATCATAGGTCATTATGAAGATTTAATGTGGTCATATTAAATTGCTAGCCCATTTCTTAGTAATAATCTGTATTCAACTGCCTATTTTCATGACTTAGCCCATTCTTTAGAAAATCAGAAAGCAGTATGAAATCACAAGTAAGCAGCATTTTCAAAAAATGCCATGTATTTATACACATATATATCATATGGGCTATTATAAAATAGAAGAGGGTCTTATGGTTCTATTATGGAAATATGTATTACACACAGAAATATGGACAAGGCTAAATAAGAATCAAGTTATAATAAATAAGAAGTAAATGTAGACCATTTTCATTCCATTCATCTACCCAGTATAGATCCATTCATGAATCATTCAAACAACATTTATTGGGAAGCTACCACATTTGAGATTACAACTAAATGGAGCACACTCATCTATAGATCCTGATCATAAAACGTGCCCCCAAAGGCTGTTATTTTGGTCAATTATATCCCTTTTCTGAATTTAACTCACGTTTCTGTTTACACTCTGTCTGTTACGCATCATGGTTGTTGCTCTCTGGCCCAGTCTGCTGCTGCCAATACTTGTGCTTTCACTGCTTTTGGGGAATGATACCCAGAAAGCCACCTCAGCCCTCAGAACACTCTGGGACGGGCTAAATACAGGCGAGCCCTGACAAACATCCCTGGTTGGCCACGAGACAGGTCAAAATGAACAACCGCATTTCCTTGAAAAGAAGGTACAGTTGTTTGCTCCGGTACTAACAGCATGTACGAGGGTGCGGGCTCTCATCTGATGGCCATTGCGAAATGAGAATTGGGGGATGGCAGGTGGGCTGTTTGAAGTGCCACAACACTTTCTTCCCACAAAGCAGCCAGTTCTTTTGTCACCTAGTCTTTGCTTGGTTGGTGAGAGTTGTTGGCTGACTCTCTAATTCTGTAAAAGTTGACTTTTGTTGTTATGCCAGCAGAGTAGTTGAGTCGTGAAGGGCCAAAGCCGTGGAGTTCTCTACTCTGCCATTTTTGATGATGCCTCATTCTCCTGAGTTTTCTTTTAAGCAGGATATGAGAAATAGCAAAGGAAGTTATAGGTCAGTCTTTCCTGTCTGTTTTTCACACTTAGAAGAAAGCAAATATACAACTATATAAACTGTTCCCATGTTGTCATTAAATTAACACTCCTGACCACATGGATTTACCCATTTATCTTCCTTCTTTTCAAAGAGAAAGGCTTTTTCTCTTTGGTGCAATGGGATAAAAGGTTACAGCTTTCCTGCCCTAAGCTCCGTTTTCTCTCTCTGAGTCTGGGCTGAATACACGATGGGGGTAATTGCTCTCCCTTCTCTGAGTCTACATGGTAAATTCATTTTAATGGGACTGAGGTCTGTCTGTCTGTTTTCCTGATTACTGGAGCTTGGTGAGCATGGGCCATTATGTCCTTTAGATGATGGTCTCATCTCTTAGATGACAAGATAATTATATCTTCGGGTGATGTATTGAAACACCCTTCCACAGACAATGGAGACAATATTAAGAAAACCAGTTGTAATCACAGATTTCATTCCTTTTTATCAATTCAGTTTGTATAATACTGAAGCTAATACGTTGATTTCCCTTTTATGATTATTTGTGTGTGTGCGCGCACATTTTCCTCCATTAGAACCAGCAATATTAGTGGTTGAAAGGATATGATTAATGATCCGCCACAAATTATGTTTTGTCTGGAAAACAATGAAAAATAGAGCGGGACTTACATTTAGTAACTAGAGTGAACAGATTTATTTATACAGATCAAAGTGTGCCTATTGATGAAAAAGACATTAGGAAGCTCAAGCCTTTCTTTGACAGGATAAAGCCACTATTGCCATGGCTGTTTGCCATCATTCACCAGTATGATGTTTTTAGGCCTTTGTACCTAACAACTGAGTCACAGCTGTTGGCATTGGCCTCCTTAGGAGTGGCACACACTTAAATAGTCGGCAAAGAGTTACGTTTTCATCCATAATGATTGTCTATGTTGTATTGTGGTTTTCCACTTGGATTGTAGGCCAGAAGTTAAACTCCAGAAGGCAGTTAACTTGTATAGGAGATATAGATTAATAGTGTATTAATGTTTAGCTATAAATTTGTAATGGTAAGCATTCATGGATGGAATTTGAGACTAACAGTCTCAAGTTCTGTCCTTTCTGTTATTTTAAACTCTATCTAGGACTAAGAGAGTTGTCTTGTCTAAGAGAGTATGAGTATCTTGTTTCTGAAGAGATGTGGTGGAAGCTGTATGTCCTAAAGTCATTGATTGCCCACTCATATCTAGCTAGCTTATGATGGGTTTATAATATGTAGGTTTTGACATGATTTTGAATTTAAAGGATTCGAAGAAATCAGAAAGGGAAAAATACAATGGCACAATATTTAAAGCCACAGATACACAATTAATAGGAGCAGTTGGGGAATTCACCCTTTACATTTTGAAAACTTTGTGAAGTATAGATAAAAAAAATGGAGGCCGAATTGAGGGAGCATGTGAGCATTATTAATTGAGTTTCA
This sequence comes from Panthera leo, assembly GCF_018350215.1. Lineage (NCBI taxonomy): Eukaryota > Metazoa > Chordata > Mammalia > Carnivora > Felidae > Panthera > Panthera leo. Next base: position 53,718,184 of record NC_056691.1, on the reverse strand, counting down.
AGGTAACACAGTTACTTCAGGAGGTGATGCTGGCCCAGAGACCCTAACTAAAAACCATGCGGAGGTGGAATGTTGAGGGAAAACCTGGGATGCTGAGACATGACGGAGGACCCAGAGACCACATTCACACACAAAATCCAGACTTCTGTGTAATCCGGGTCTGATGTGTTTCCTCACTGGTGGCATACAAAGCAGGGGTGTGTAATACATTTGAAAAAAATGAGTAATTTTGGTAAATTCTAAACTCTTTGACTTCTAGGAAAGCATGCTACAGAAAACAACAGTCTGGATTATAAATAAAACGAGAAGAAAATGTAACCAAGCAAGCACCTAGATCCAATAAATAGTAATAGCCCTACACTTAGTTAAAAAGAAAAAGGAGTGAATTATGAAGTTTATGAAATGAAGAAACTCAGCTGTGGGGTGCCTGGGTGGCTCAGGCGGTTAAGCATCTGACTTTGGCTCAGGTCATGATTTCACAGCTTGTGAGTTCAAGCCCGGCATCAGGCTCTGTGCTGACAGCTCAGAGCTGGAGCCTGGTTCAATTCTGTGTCTCCCTCTCTCTCTGCCCCTACCCTGCTCATGCCCTCTGTCTCTCATAAATGAATACATGTTAAAAAAAAAAAAAAAAAAGAACAGAAAAGAAAAGAAATTCAGCTGAGATTTCCAGAAAGCAATGTGGGTAGAACAGTAGAAGACTAGAACCCTGGAGGACTATGCATTTTGGACAGCAAAATATTTCTGCTGTCACTGAAGTTAGCAAAAATTACTCATGGGAAAATTGAAAATCAGAAAATTGAAGATCTTAGGGAAACTTTTGGTTCTGGCAGGGGGGGAGGGGTTGGGGGAGAGGCATGCAGCAGAGATGTTTGTTATCACTAGAAACCCCCCTCCCCTACCTTTAGAAATCCTAAGAGAAGCTTGAGTTCGGGATTCTATGGCAAATATTTCTCCACCAGAAGGAAATGGGAGCACAATGGCAAAACCATACTAAAGAAGCTTTGAGTTTTTAATACTGAGAATGAAGGGGCACCTGGGTTGCTCAGTCAGTTAAGTATCCGACTTTGGCTCAGGTCATGATCTCGCAGTTTGTGGGTTTGAGCCCCTCATCTAGCTCTGTGCTGACAGCTCAGAGCCTGGAGCCTGCTTCAGATTCTGTGTTTCCCCCTCTCTCTGCCCTTCCCACGCTCGTGTTCTGTCTCTCTCTGTCTCTCAATAATAAATAAATGTTAAAAAGTTAATTTAAATACTGAGAATGAAGAGGCAGGAAGTAACAAAAACCAATGTCCATAGTACCAAAAAAAAAAAAAAAAAAAAAAAAAAGTCTGCTCATGAGAGAGAAAGGAAGTGACCTCAAATAAAGGCCACATTTCATGCAGCATTGGAATATCCAAAAGATGGTTCCAAGGAGGAAGGTGAACAAAAAGATTTTATGTGTGTAGCATGGGGAAGATTCCACCCTAAAGCAGTTGACAAAGGGGTTATCATTGTTAATTTCTAGCATTTTGTAAGACAGATGTGTTGGATGTTACTTTCTGTGAAATAAAGCAGGAAGCAAAAGCAGATTTTCCTGCAACTGTGTTAATCATACTATCATGATCAACCCACGTGATAGGTGATTTCTTGCAATTATGTTTAGGTTTATTGATTTTTGATGATTGCAATACACTAAAATCCCAGTGAGGCTGAATGGAAGAAAATATTTCCTTCAAGATTTTCACTACACCCCTCTGTCTCTTAGAAACTTCTGAGTCTCTCCCTCCCCCGTCTATTTTTTTTTCTTTCATTTTTTTGACAACATTAAGCAATTTGAGTCTGGATTATACCACATATTAAGGTATGGGAGTTTTGTTTTTTTCCTGGAGTAATTGTACAGCCTGAGAATTTTCTTGCATATTTATAACTTTGTGAATTATAATAATCCTATATGCATTATCACTTTTTTTGGCCTCTTTAAATAGCAACCATATTGAAAGTTCTGAATCAGCTCTACAAATCTTAGGCCAAAAATAACCAAAAAAACCCACTTATACCCAGGTAACCTAATGATGGCTGAGATTGATCAGAATTAAGAAAGTAGGTTGGAGGGCTCCTGGGTGGCTCAGTTTGGTTGAGTGTCCAGCTCTTGATTTCGGCTCAGGTCATGATCTCACAGTTGTGGGATCGAGCCCTGCATCAGGCACTGGCAGTGAAGAGACTGCTTGAGAGTCTCTCTCTCCCTCTCTCTCCCCCACTCGCTCACTTGTGCTCTCTCTCTCTCAAAATAAATAAATATAAGTAAATAAATAAATGAATAAAAGCAGGTTGAAAATAAATATAGACATTAATTCATTTTGGTCTTATCCCACAAGGAGAACGCTCATTCTTATTGAACTTCACTGCCACCCTAAGCGTTTGATAATAGCAAGGGAGTACTATTGAACAAATTCTATCCAGTTTACATTTCTGATTTTTGTCATTACCTGATGTCTAGGGAGCTGTATTGGACAGTTGAGCTGGGCGTAATCTAAAATAAATAATAGAATGGGAAATGAAGCACTGGCCCATAGGGCAGTTAGGCCATAAAGTTAATTTAATTGACATAACATATCAGAGTCTTCTAGCCCAAAAGTTGTCCTGTTCAACAGTGTTTTCTGGAAGATGCATGAAGGAATGATGGCTGGCTTTTGGGAGTGTTCTCATGAAAATGAGAGCAGGCTTGTATTAAATATTTCTGTACTCTTCCTCCAAGGGGACAACTTGAGGGTTAACAACAACCTGAACTTCTAAGTCTGATGGGTTAGAGAACCAAATACAGTCATTCTTAAAAAGAACACTATCCTCTTTCTAATTCTAGGAGGGGTTTTCTGCTTTCAGAGAAAAATATGAGTTAAGTTTTTGGTTCCTTTTCCCATTTCACATAATTAGAAGCAGTTACACTGATCTTGTTCATAATGGAAACAGGGTTGCCTGGGTGGCTCAGTCAGTTAAGTGTCAGACTCTTGGTTTCGGCTCAGGTCATGACCTCACAGCTCATGAGTTTGAGCCCCACATCGGGCTCTGCGCTCACAGTGCAGAGCCTGCTTGGTATTCTCTAGCTCTCCCTCTCTCTCTGCCCCTCCCTCGTCCCTCTCTCTCTAAATTAATTAATTAATTAAAAAAATATTGGAAACAAAGTCTGTGAATATAAAATAGTAATTATTTACTGATCTTTTTAGGGTAAGCTGCCTAAAGGATAAAAATACTCTGTCCCCTCCTTCTCTGACTTCCATGTAATATGCATACTTGGTGCAGAATGGATTTCCAGACTCATGTCAGGAGATGTATCTCTAACTGATGTACTATTCAGGATAGATGAGGATCAGGTATCAATTCTGGCAACTGATTAGATTAGAGTCTACTGGGAGACTCTGTCCCCAGCTGGTACTTGGGGTATGGGGTGTTACGATATGATAGATTAAAACCCAGTTGTAGTCACGTATCCAAGAGCCTTTTCAGGAACAAAGCAGGTAATCAATCCCTATGTGTTTGACACTTTTGTGTGCTTTTCAAATCTTTTTAACTGGTGGTACGAACAAACGTGTGGTTACGTACAAATGTAAAACTTTGCTTTTATCTTCCACTGTCCGTTAAATTTCACTCAATGTGAACAACTTTCCCATCCCGCAATGAAATTTGAGTCAAACTACATAGATTTTTCTGTTTATTTTTATGCATCTGGCACTTCTGTGGTTACTTTCGCCCACTGAATGATTACGAACTAAAATTGAGTATTAGTTTAGCACTGCATGTTCAACAGTACGTACATTTTATCCATTTTTTTTTCTCAGCCATCACTTTCATGCCTTTCACCAGTGACTAAACTGGCTTTTAACACCACATCAATGCTACTTACATGACGCTTTTAGGTTTAAACATGTGGAACCCAGAATTCTTCAACCTAACTCTGTAAGTGGGTTAGATTAACCTGCAGAGGAAAGGTTAAAAGAAGAGTCAGCCACGGTGCAATCACTACGGGCACAGCACGAAAGTCCTGTGTTCCTGATAGACCTAGCAGTAGACTTGAACGTACTGAGCGTCAGAGCGACACATCAGTTTCACTCAAAATCCAAGCATTTCGGAACCACCTTACAAATACCGCCATTTTGGCATGGCACCATAATTATTGTTTACTTATATTTTGTAAATGAAGCTATGTTTTATCTACATAAATTGCTCTATAACGGAAATTGTATCTTAGTACCGTAGTGAAGAGTAAGTTGTTGAGTTTTGTTTTGTGTTTGCATTTTGCAGCTTTTGCCTGTCCAGCAATGAGACGGAATATACCTGGTGCCGTAGAAATCGGAGATTTCTTTCTTAGCTGTTAAGGATCTGGATAATTGGGGCTCCCGGATTGGATTTCTAATTTGGAGCTCTTTGCTCACAGGCAGATTTCCTTTGAGGCAGTGGCAACAGCGATGGCCAGTGTCTGAGAGCAGCAGTGGCAAAGCTGCCTGCGGGGAGAGTTGAAGTCCAAGCAGGGGGCGGTGTGGTGTACCCTGTGGTTGGTGGTTTAACAGCTGCCGCATCAGAAACAGAATCCTCGTGGAACTCGTTCTCTGGTATGGCTGTGCCCATTATTTGTCTGACTGGCCTACCTGTGTTCCTTTCATTTTTTCTGAGGTAATTTTCTCAAAATCTTAATCATTCACTGATTTTCCCAATTATTTTTGGTAAGATATCTTTCTACATCTATCAACCAAAGTACATTTTTGTTGCAGACAACTAAAAGGCTTGAATGGTAGATGGGCAATACGGAATGACAAAGATAAATGCAGCAAAAGCAACCATTGTGTGTTCATTTATATGCACCTGAAAGCCTTTGGTAGTACTTTCGTGGTCCACACACATGTGACTCTTTGCAGAAACTCATCCTCAATATTTTCAAAAAGGAATTTTAAAATGAAAGCTACTTTTATTAGAAATAGAGATAGAGGGGAGCCTGGGTGGCTCAGTTGGTTAAGCATCCAACTTTGGCTCAGGTCATGATCTCAAGGTTCATGAGTTCGAGCCCTGCGTCAGGCACTGTGCTGACATCTCAGAGCCTGGAGCCTGCTTCAGATTTTGTGTCTTTCCCTCTCTCTCTCTCTCTCTCTCTCTCTCTTTCTCTCTCTCTCTCTCTCTCTCTCTCTCTCTCTCTCTCTGCCCTTCCCCTGCTCGTGCCCTGTCTCTCTCTCAAAAATAAATAAACATCAAAAAATTAAAACAAACTAGAGATAGAAAGGGATTGGAGAGGAGAGAGGAAGATTATCTGACAACTAAAAGCACAAATACAAGAAAGTTAAGATTTCATGAAAACTTAATCCAAAAGACTGGAGTCTTTTGGCTAAGATAACATAGGTCTTATGGGTTCTGAGATCTAAAAAATAAATGTACTCAAAATTCTTGGATAGTCACATGTATTTTGGGAATGGTAGTCCTGTGCTTTTGTCTATAGCCATCTACTTGGATGGGTAAGGGTGTAAAGACCGAAGATGGGACGTAAATATGAACACATGTGGGCTTCCTGAAACCACGAGAGAATAGCAGGTGCTTTTTCCTCACACATTCTGAGTCCTTCATTTATTGCTTCTCTCTGATATTTCATCATATTGTTTTCAACTTCTTTTCTCCATCATCTATAAAGGTCATAGACACAATAGTCATGCATAGTTTTGTTTGTGTTGGTGTTTATAATAACACCACAGAGTGTTTCTTTTTCACATCAGGAGAAAGGTAAGCAAAGGATTTTATATGAAAAACAAAAGACATGATGATAGCTACTCATAATTATGCCTACACATTTAATTTACTTCATTTTTCTTTGTTGGTTCTTTTTGGTCCTTTTATTTCTCTTAAATATTAGTTTGAATCATATAAAATTGTTCTTCTGGGGGGGGTGCAAAAGTGTTTTACATCGAATATTGACACTTCCATTGACAGTGATTCAACTTGAAACCGTACGCGAAGGGGCAGCCTAATAATTCTGAATGTTTGGAAAATCTGCTAGCTTGGAATTCTGATGTTAATTAGAGGAATAAGTTTTGAGCCAGTGGTTTTGGAGAATACTACACTTGAGGAATAGTTGCCGATAAGAAACTCGAGGATTATTTGGATGGAGAAGTTGAAAATAATTATTATGGCAATAATACATGGACTGAAAATTTTTATGTTATCTGAAATTGTGGGCAAGGCCCAACAGAGGAAAAATATCCTCACGTTTTCAGAAAACAGCCAACCAGATGCTAGGATTTTGCATATGGCATTTACTATGACATATCTGATATGAATCTCCTCTCTGTATACATACAAGACGAGTAGGAGAGATAATTGAATGATCATCTTTGTGGTGAAAGGTTCTGTGATGCAAAGGAAACTAAGAAGAATGTTTTCCCTTCCTAAAGCTAAGCGAGAGAAAGTACTCCAACAAAAGTTGGAGGAGGTACCTGATAGATAAGTGGGTTGGCATTTTTTTTTCCCCGACTTGAGCATCTAATTAGGCATTCTATGTGTTAGGATTTTTTGTGTGTTACTGAGCAAACACATAATTGGAGAGAGGTTGACTGAAAGGAGGAACAAAGGTGTTTGTGATATTTCATACTTGGGCTTGTCAGGAATTTGTGAAATTCCAGGGGCGCCTGGGTGGCTCAGTTGGTTAAGCATCTGACTTTAGCTCAGGTCATAATCTCACAGTTCCTGAGTTCGAGCTCTGCATCAGACTCTGTGCTGACGACTCATAGCCTGGAGCCTGCTTCAGATTCTGTGTCTCCCTCTCTCTCTGCCCCCCCCCCCCCCCGCCCATCCATGCTTTGCCTCTCTCTGTCTGTCTCTGTCTCAAAAATAAACATTCAAAAACAAAATTTTTAAAAAAGAATTTGTGAAATTCTTGTAAATTGAGTGTTCACCATGAAAGATAACCAGGTTTTAGTCATTTTCCAGAGGCTTTCAGCAATAAATATTGCACAATGGGGTATGAATTGTAATTTAGGAGTAGAGGTGTAAGAGATTGATTTTAAGACATACTACCCATTTTAAGACATACTACCCGTAGGTTCAAAGATTTAGAGATGTTATCTCAACAAACTAACGTCCTTTTTAAAAACCTACCTCCTTCAAGTGTATTTTGTAATTTTCTACTTTGTTTTGTTTTTGTTTTCATTCCATGAATTTCATGTTCATGGTAGGTATGAAATTTGAATTTGACCACCTTGTCTCCCTAGTACCAAGATAGAGCTTATCAGTATTGATCATGATCCTATTTTTAAATGTCAATAAAATGCCAGTATGTCAGACATTTATTAATGCTATTTATTGAATATGTATTGGTTTATTCATCTCTAAGCAAACATGCCAAGTAAATATGAGCTCAGGAAATAAGTGTAGCTGAAGAGCTGCTCTTAGTGTTAGGCTTTCATTTTTACTTTTATATTGAAGTAGAGTGTTGAGTAGCATACACTTTCATTCTGCTTTTAGTAGCACTTACTGTTCCTTGTAACTGATAGCCAGGACTTTCATTTTTTATATAATCCGAAATAAACCCACTGACATTTAAATACTGTAGATACAGCTAACACATGGAAATTCAGAATATTTTTCTAGCTTGGGAATTAAAGACATCCAGCAGTAATTAAGGTGTTCCATTTAGTTTTGACCTGATGGTTTTGTTTCTTATAATTTATCATATTTAATTCTGAAAGAGTTATTTTAAATAACTCTTCAAAGGGCATTGAAGATATTCCAGGGATTTAAAGGATTCATGAATTTTTCTGGAAGGATTAATAGGTGACATTTAGAATATCAAGTAGTGTAAATTTGCAAACTGTATTTAGGAATAGCTGATAATTGATCCATTTAATTCTTTGATCAGGTAATAATAAACAATGATTACATGTTGAGAAAGATTGAGGTAGTGTGTGTGTGTGTGTGTGTGTGTATAGAGAGAGAGTATATACAGATGTACAAATTAAAGTAAAATGTGAACATGCTTGCACTATGCCTTTTTAAAATCTTATAATCATTGCAATACGGTATTTAATAATTTCTGAGTTGAATATACTGTTTCACTCAAGAGCCTAGACTGATTTACATGGACACCTTAACTAGCCATCAGTTTTGAGCAGAGAACTATATTAAGAAGTTTAATTAGCAGAAGATTTCATATAAGAAACCCGAAGTTGAAAATTCCCTTTTGTTATAAAACCTCAGTCATGTTTAAAATGATCCTCTTGGGGTGCCTGGGTGGCTCAATTGGTTAAGCATCCGACTTCAGCTCAGGTCATGATCTCACAGCTCGTGAGTTTAAACCCTGCGTCAGGCTCTGTCCCTGCTCACTCTCTGTCTCTCCCTCTTTCAAAAATAAATGTTAAAAAAATTTTTTTAAAATAATCCTCTTATTTTGAGTAGTTGGAGAGAAATGTACCTTCCAGTTTCTAGGCTTGCAATGACTGTGGGCTCATACTTTTAACTGCAATGGATTACTAAAAACATGTTTGAAAGTAAAGCAATGAAATTACATATTATATTAGAGAATTCTATTAATAGAATAGAAATAGAAATAGATTTGTAGATATTTAAATAAATATAAATATATAATATAAATATAAAACATAATTTAAAATCTCCTATTCCATGCTCATGAGCATGGAATTTGAGGCAGTAAAGATGCTGCCTTCCTTTCACCCTGGCAACCCAAGTAAGAAGTATGAGTTTACAAAGCCATGGCTATCTACCAGTGATCTGCTGGGACTGATATAGACCTTTCGTTAAGTATTGTGGTTTCTGTATTATTGTATTCCTTTTTCCTATTACTCCTTATGGGCTAAGGAAACATAGTCAATCCCAGTTATTAAGGAGTTGGTGTGGTAAAGCAGGTTGAGTTTAGATGAGTCTTAAATCAGAGCCAAGCATAACTGAGCAAGTCCCAAGTTGTCAGGAAGCTTCAAGAGCTCCTTCATCAAACTGGAGAATGGAGTGGGGAGGAAAGGTGAAAGGGATGTAACCTTCCTTCATAGAGAAAAAAAGTTCTCATCATTCATCTCAGTAATCTCATGCGTGAAATGTACGCGTACTACAATAGGAAAACCTGGCTATAGGACAATTAAACATGACATTTGAATGTTGTGTCTATATTTTACTGACACCATTGCTTCCGTTACATTTCCAGTGTCTGTAGAACCTAAAGATGTTACAGTCTTTGAAAAAAAAAAATTTCTGTCATTCTTTTTTTCAATTGCACTGTCATCTACTGGACAAATAGAGACTTAGCAGATAGAAAAAGAAAGGCTTCTTTTCATTATTGTCTTTTCTTTTTCATTTTTCTTTTAGATGTTCATACCTTTTTTTTTATTCACCTGTGTTGTGTTAGCAGAAATAATGTTGCCTAAGACTTTGAGACTTACATACGCATGCAGACTTGTGTATAATAGAGCAAGATTGTACCAATCTTACCTAATTCAAGAAAGAGTAGGTATGGTAGAAACTCTTGGGTAATTTTTTGTATCCCTTTAATTTACCTGAATATCTAACTCCTCAATTATTTACCTGAAAAAAGGCAAGTCCACATCAAATGATTTGTCTGTCTTTGTGGACACAGATAAATGAAATAGAGTACTGCCGATAAATGTCATCTGATGGTAAGAAAAAGAAAAATCTTCAATACAAGATCTTTCTGAATGAAAAGAGTCAAAGACGGAAAGTTAAAAATATGTTTCAAACTTTATATTAAAGTAGTTCTTCACATGGGGTGCCTGGGTGGCTCAGTCAGTTGAGCATCTGATTTGGGTTCAGGTCATGATCTCATGGTTCGTGAGTTCCAGCCCTGTGTCAGGCTCTGTGCTGACAGATCAGAGCCTGGAGCCTGCTTTGGATTATGTGTCCCTCTCTCTCTCTCTATCCCTCCCCAGCTCAAGCTCTGTCTCTGTCTCTCTCAAAAACATTTAAAAAAATTAAACAGGAAATTTTTATAGCAAGAATTAGAAAATAAAGTTAAAGAAGTGACTGTGATGAAAATGACTAAGAATACACAATGACCTTCAAATACAAATAATTGGAAGAATAAGTGATGTAAAACTAAAAAAAATAGTCATTAAAAACTACGATGATAAAGTGAGAATATAATTTTACAGTATAGATGGGCATATAATTAATAAGGCTATAGTATAGTGACATACTTAAGCCTTTTCAAAGGGTTATCTTAAGTTGTTTTATTTCACAAACTGGTCAGTATAATGATTGGTGGTTTAAGAGACTGCACTCAGTCACTCTGACTTCCATACTCTGACCATCCCAAAGAAATGCCACTCTTTTTATCTTCACCTTTGCATTTTATCCTTGTGAATTTTCCACCTATTTGTCTTTGATTTATTAATTTTGCCTTGAAGATTATTGGAGCAAACACTAAAATCAGAAAAATATTCATTTTTTATTTTGTTAAAATGTGTTTCTAGTCATATGCTATAACTGGAATTTGAGCTATTGCAGAATTAGCCAGAGAAGAGTGATGACTTGGAAATGGTTGTCCGGTCAGGCTACAAGTTATGATAGAAGCAATGACCTGAGTTACAGGCAAGCATTAGAGATAAATCACCCACCAGCAGATTGGCATACTTGCAAATATGTTTCCACTCTACAGAATTCTCTCTTTTTTTCCAAGCATGGGAAATGCTGACAATTGTTAATATCCTATAAACGCCCCTAACCACATGTATCCTACTAGTGTGTCTCTCCCTTGAGTCTACTAGGTGACATTTGACAAAATCTGCTCTCTGCCTCTTACTAGATCAGGTATTCTCCAACGCTCCACCTCCCAACTCCATCTGTTCTCTCATATATCCATATCTGCAGTCCTTTGCACAGACCCTTTCTCCCTGAGCCCATCTTTCCTTGGGAAGTAGACTTTATTTCTCCTTTGCCTTAGCCCCGTAGCTCAAGGCAGCCTGCACGTTCCAATTCTTGTACCCTGTCAGAACTCTCGATCAGCAATTAACCTCACCTCTTTGAGGATAATAGTCCAGTCTTCTAAAAGCACTTAGTAATGTTCCAAGTAACTGGCAAACTGCATGGGTTTTGGGAAATTGGAGGAAACTGTGAGGATTTCTCCAATCTCAGGAGCACAATAGCTCTGTGACAGACTTTAGGTTTCTGAGAAGACAAATAGAAAAGCAGGTAGGTACACTAACACTAAAGAGTGAGACAGAACTCTGTCGAGGAGAAAGAGCCCAGGGAGGTTGGTACGAGGCTAGAGAAGTAACTCCCACAGAGAAACCGATCAATGCCCCATTTATTTGGGACTTCTAAGTCCAAAAGAGAGTGCTTCCAGCAGCAACAATGGAATCTTGATTCTTGTCCCGTAGGATGTGATGTCTGGTTATGATACCAGAAAAAAATGGTCTTAGTTATTATAAAGCAGCATGCTTTTAAGTTTTAATAAACCAAGAACCGACTTTTGCCACCTCTGTTAGAAATTTTCTTTTTCCTTTGTCTTGGCCCAATGTGAGAATCGGAAGTTTAAGTTACTTAAGCAATAATGGCTTTCTATTATAAACTGGAAATGGAGAATTCTGCCATTCTGAGAAGCAATGATGTCCACTCCTCCATTGCATTAAAGAGCAGAGTGCTTGATAACTGTTGGCATCTTGCATCGTACCCTACCAACTTATATGCTCCTCTCTGTGTCACAGGGTTGGAAAAGTCAAAGTTGCATTTTCCTGATATACTGACATCAGGTTCCACTTTAGATTTCTTTCTGTCAAGCATTTCTCAAGAAGGAAAATGGAAGCTGTGTTTTCTCTGGCAGCATGGGGCAGGGGCACAGCCCAGAGGATACCTGGCCAGCTTCACTGCTCTGGAGCTCCAAACAGCTGAAGACAGGGTGTCTGAGACTTCTAAGACCTCCTGTCCCTCAGTCTTTTCATTAGGTTTCCAAGTAAATTATTTCCAGCATTAAATCCCTTTCCTTGATTTTCCTCCCAACTACAGGCAAGAGGAGCTCTCTTAGGAAGGCAGGTTTGAGAAACAAGTCCTCTCTTAATTTTCCCTAAATCGCATCTCTACACTGTATTTTTAATTTTGTAAACTAAATTTTCCATGTATTAGAACCACCAATAATGAGATAGATGTCTATACGTAGATCTGTAGATATCTATCTCTATCTCATTTATCTACTTCTCTATTTTACTACTGGTGGTTTTAATATATGGAGCCTACTCATGTGTACTGTAATATATGCATACATATTTATTTCCACTGTTCTTCTTTAAAAATAATAAAGGCTTTTAGATGACTTCTTTAAAACATTTTTTTAAATATTTAATGTTTATTTATTTATTTATTTATTTATTTTTTTTTTTTTTTTTGGTGAGAGAGCGAGTGAGCAAGCGGGAGGGGGGGTGGCAGAGAGAGAGGGAGACATACAATCTGAAGCTGGCTGCAGGCTCTGAGCTGTCAGCGCGGAGCCTGACGCGGGGCTCAAACTCATGAACTGTGAGATGATGACCTGAGCCGAAGTCAGACACTCAACCTACTGAACCACCTAGTTGCCCTGTAAAAAAAAATTTTTTAGCGTTTATTCTTTTAAGAGAGAGACGGAGACAGAGTGAGAGAGTGCGCAGGAGAGGGGCAGAGAGAGGGAGACACAGCCTACCTGAAGCAGGCTCTAGTGTCTGAGCTTTCAGAATAGAGCCCGATGCAGGTCTCAAACACACAACCGTGACCTGGACTGAAGTTGGAAGCTTAACAGACTGAGCCACCCAGGCTCAGCCCCTAGATGGCTTCTTAATGTATAATTAATAGTATTATTTTAGCTTTTAATGTCAAAAGAATATGCTTATCTGGCTTCATATATGTGAAAATCCTAATTTTGAAAAATGCTTTTCTCAGTCTCTTTTCAGTCTTTATATTTTCATTGTGAACTTTCTAAACAGTATTTCTCCCTACCAATATTTTTCTCCCGTTAGTAAGTGAACAATTAGAACTTTGAAAATCTTGTGGATTAACAGTTTTATGACCTTCGATAATTTTATTACAACTCTTTAGACCTTAAAAAGTACATAACATTTCCAAGTTTACATACAATGATGAATTTATTAATTTAGAATTTAATAAGGCAAGACGCTAAAAATGCTTTGAATTATTTACTTTATTCTATGGGTACAATTGATTTCCTTTATGTAAAACATAAAAGCTAATAAATAGTATTTTGATAGGGGTTTTGTTGAATTTATAGATTTCTTTGGGTAGTATGGATATTTTAATAAAATATTCTTCCAATTCATGAACATGGGGTATATTTTTGTTCCATCTGTTTTTGATCATTGCTTTATGGTTTTTGAGTTTACCTCCTTGACTAAGTTCATTCCTAAGTATTTCATTCTTGTTGGCACAATTGTAAGTGGAATTGTTTTCTTAATGTCTCTTTCTGCTACTTCATTTTTAGCATATAGAAATGCAGAAGGTTTCTGTATATTACTTTTGAATCCTACAGCGTTACTGAATTCATTTATTACTTCTGATTTTTTTTTTTTGGTGGAGTCTTTAGGGTTTTCTATGTATAGTATTAGGTCATCTGCAAATATTGACAAGGATAGAAAATACAGCACAGGGAATATAATCAACGGTATTGTAAATAGTGTGGTATAGTGACAAATGGTAGCAGCTACACTTCAGGTGAGCATAGTGAAACAGAGTTGTCAAATCACTGTGTTGTCAAATGACTTATGTTAAAAGTACATATTTTGTTGCCTATGATAAAAAGGCTCAATAGTCATTATCATACTGTGTAATTGCCATGTAACTTTAAACAGATAATTCATTTAAAAATTTTATCCTTCAATCTCCAGGTATGAAATAAGGTTTCAATATCTGCTTCTCACCTGAGAGAAATATTCTGAAGTTCCTGAAAATGACTCAGAAATGCTTTGCAATGCTCGTGTGTGAGACCAGACTGTAAGAGTGAGTTATATCTTACAGACATCAAATAATTAATTTTGAGAAACATATGAGCTAGGCAAAGCTGGTGGTGGTGTGCAATTACTTTAGAGAAGTGTGGAGCCCTTCCTTAGCCTTTTGGCAAAGCACTCAGTACACGGGGTTTGTTCTCACATTTCTCTTGATATATACATGACACCTTGTAGTGGTGTCTGCAAGTTACATAATTTCCAGGTCTCTTGGCTGTGGTTGTCTCATTAAATTTAATTTCCATTGTATCATTTTATATTTGTATCACAGTTGATGAAGTTTTATATAAGAAAATCACTGCATATTGACCTAGTACCCAAATGAAATTAACAAACCTTTCAGGATATGGAAAAACCCACATATTTACATATGCTTCAACCACAGTAGTACATATGTGTTTTAAATAATATGGTGGAAAAGGTTGGGTAAGTGGTACAATTTATTTTGAAGGACGCTTGGGAACTCCACTCTGGAACTTTCCTTCACTAGTAATATGTGTAGAATTCCATGAGGAATAATGAAGAGGATATTCACAGTGCTATTTCTTAAGACACTTACTTCATTTATTATAAAGCAAGAGATTGTTTCATGTATTCAAATCTTTGCCAATTAACATTTCCTACATAAACCTTTAGCATTTAAAGTGCCCTCGTGTTAGTCAAACCCGTGTGGGCTAAAATGCTGTGAGTTTCCTTCAGTTACATAGCTAAAATCTGTCTACTGTAAAAGTGAATTTGAGTAATTTTTATGAAGTGTATGAAATAGTTAGCCAGTGTTAATTTGATAAAATTGTTGTTCTCCAATACCTGTTCTTTTATGATGCTCCCTTCTGGAGTTTGATCACTACACTAGGTTTTCTTTTCCTTTAAGATGAAGAAGGTACATAGGAAGAAATAAAACTGAAATGATATACTTTCCCACTTCTAAACAACTCCCTGCATCCTTCTCTTCACACAAACACTTCTGTCACAAAGTATGTCTCAAGGAATTGCTAGTTTTAACATAATATATAAAGCAGAGGCAAGAGAGACCCAGGGCATAAATATAAGGTGTTGATGAAATTCAAGAAAGGCCTAAAATTGGGGTGAAATAGATAATTTATTATCTAAAGTGGTCACTTTAAAGACTGAAAAAGGATGCTATTAAGAACTACACTAGTACAACAGGCATAAAACCCGTTGTCAAACACCCTCCTTATTGCCATTGACTATGAGAGTTTAATGCAAGATACTGTTGGGTGTGTTTGTGATTTAGTAGGGTTTTCAATATTTTGCAGATTTAAGACTTGTTTTGTCATATTGTTTTCTGTTAATCATCTATTTGGCTTAATAGTAAATGTTTGCTATGGTGTGAAAATAGCTTTCCAGTATGATGTATTTTCCACATTTGCTGATTCAATGATCATACTAATTAAAGTATAATACCCAGACCTGCACACGTGCACACACTCAATACATAATTCTAGGATCATCTGTCACATAAGGCAAGTGATACTATTTATCTTACCTTCAATCTTTTTTTTTCTTACTAGTACAATTAATACCTCATGATGTAAACTATTCACCTAACAACAGATAGATTTAAAGCACAAATTTGCTTCCTAACCCATCTATCTCTAGCTGTTGCAATATTCCCGGGAAGAGCAACTTAGTTTTGAAAGTGACTGGCATTCTACTTAAAGTTATGCAAACCCAGAAATTAGTGATTTGGAAAAAATATACTACATATATGGTGTATTATTTGGTAATGTTTTTTAAAAATCACATCATGATGTGCGTGATTTCTTTGTATGGTCTCTAATACGTGTATTTTCCATCTCTATTCTTCTCTCATCCCTAAAATGCTTTATCCCCCAAATACATTCTTTTGGATTATTTTCATTGGATTTTTATTGTGCCCTTCCCTGCAATCTCACACTCTTAAAATTCACCCCTGATCTTCTTACCATAGTCATTTAGATAAAACACAAATGTAATCATGCCACGCTCATGTTAGTAATTCAAAAATTTCTCACCATCTATGAGGGCACATCCAAACTACCTATTGCAATGCATCAGGATCCCGTGTGTCTTTCCCCTCTCTGACATCTTTCATTTTCATTTTTTTAAGTTTATATTTTTGTCGTCTCTACACCCAGTGTGGGGCTAGAACTCACAACCCTGAGATCAAGAGTTGTATCTTCTTTCAGCTGAGCCAGCCAGATGCCCCACATCTTTTATTTTCCGTATCCCTTCCATGCCTTTGCTCATTCCATTCCCGCTTAAATTCCTTCCCCCCCCCCCCCCCAACTGGACAGCATCTGCTAGTTTTGCAAAATTCAGTTCAAGTTGATTTCTCCATATGATGTTTGCTGATCCCTTTCATCCAACTAAATGTAATCATCAGTTCCTTTTTAAAAAATTCAGCTGTGCTGTGTACACATTTCTTTGGTATATTACTTAGACTATTTTGTTTCATGCAGGTATCTGAAAATCAGTGGGTATATTTTTATTTTCAATTTCCAACACATAACGAAGCACCTGATAAAAAGTAAGCATTAAGTATGTTGCTTGATATGTGAATAAATGTCTTATTATAGCCATTTCTTTCTAAAAATTAATTATATTATTTTAGCTGTTTGGACTATAAGACCATTTTTGATATGGCAGCTAAAATAATTATTCAGATTTTACTGTCCTTTCCACTTGTAATGCACTATGTCCCAGCCTAAGCAGGCCAGTTAAAGAAGTGAAATTCTAAGCTGATCCTCTCTAGATCTTTTGAATAAATCAGCACTATATAGTACATGGAAAGACATTGTCTACCTTTTACTGTAATCCTGGATATCACATTTTTTTCATGTACCAAATGACTGATGAATCTAAAAACTGTAGACCCTTAGAGTAAATCCATCAAAAGCAGAGAGATGGATTGCTCTTCTCTACCTGATGATTTGAGTCATCAATCAAAATGTCCCAGGCCATGCTATAGAGTTTTACTATAAAACCTTGAAATTATAGAATGTTATGCATCATATTTTAAAAAGAGGTTTTTGGGGTAAAGGAATATCTTTTTCATCTCTCTTGGAGAGTTGTTTTAGTTCGCTTTAAAATACAAGCCAAAGAAAATGTTAAAGCCACTATTTCTAGATGTTTGCAAAGAATATATCTAAAACTGCTAATAGGGGGGTGCCTGGGTGGCTCCGTCGGTTAAGCGTCCGACTTAGGCTCAGGTGATGATCTCACAGTCCGTGAGTTTGAGCCCTGCGTCAGGCTCTGTGCTGACAGCTCAGAGCCTGGAGCCTGTTTCAGATTCTGTGTCTCCCTCTCTCTCTGCCCCTCCCCATGCTCTGTCTCTCTCTGTCTCAAAAATAAATAAACGTTAAAAAAAATTTAAAACTGCTAATAAGAAGGTTGGCTATTTTAAGTATTTCCTTTTCTATTTAAAATGGAAGTTAAATTTATACCGGTTATGGATCAGATCATAGTTTTATGTGTATATTTCTCTTTTCCCATTCACATAGCCATGTCTAATTATCCCATTTTTCTACCTCTCAGTGTCCCTTATTTTCTCTCTTACCCATTTTTTTTTGGGGGGGGGGGTAGTTCTTTTCCTTTTCTGCACTGTCTGTGCCCCTCTTCATTTTCTTCATTTTAGCTTTTATTGACTGTTGCCCTTTTTCCTAATATTTGTAAGAGTAGACTTCAAGATATTTGATGTTTATTTTATATATAAATTTAAGTAGCACTTTGTTTTTAAGCCATTTATACTTAATGCAATTACTAATGTACTTAAGTTTAAATCTGTTATTTTGCTCTTTGTTTTATGTTTGTTTTACTGTATGATTTTCACTTCTCTCTCTGTCTCTCTCTTTTTGATGCTTATTTATTTTGAGAGAGAAAGCATCCATATGGGAGGGCCAGGGATGGAGGAGAGGGGAGGAGAGGGGAGGAGAGAGGAGAGAGAGAGAGAGAGAGGGGAGGGGAGGAGGAGAGAGAGCCTCAAGCAGGCTCCATGCTGTCAGCACAGTGCTCTATGTGGGACTCACACTCATGAACTGTGATTCATGACCTAAGCTGAATAAAGAGTAGGATGCTTAACCGACCCGGCCACACAGACTCTCCTATTTTCACTTCAAGTTATTTTAAAATTGCTTTTTCTCCTCCATTAACTTACTTGTTACTTATTTCTTCAGAATTTTATACGTATCATGGAAATTAGAGCATGCATCATTAAATACTTAAAATCTATCATAAATTATTCTATGCATTTTCTAACATTTTAAATTCATTTACTTCCTCTTAGCATCTAAGTTACTATTGCTATGTATTTTGATTATATTTTAAATCATACATATCATTATTGTTCCTGTGTATATTTGATATTCATTTAGATTTCTTTAAATGTTTACTCTTTGCTTTTCATTCCTTATGTTTCACCATGTTTCCACCTTGGAACCTTTTTCTTCTTCCTGAAAATCAATCTTTAGCAATTCTTTTGATTTTAGCATATGGGTAATGGATTCTCTCAGTTTTGTTTGTCTAAAATTATCTTTTTTTTTTTTTGCCATTTTTAAAGAATATTTTCATTTGACATATATTAAGAGGTTGACAGCAATTTTTCTGGCATTTGTTTGGGGGGTTATCTATTTTTTCTTTCTCTTAACCCTTTGGGTTTTAGTATTCTGGAGGTATTAGCTCAAAGTCTGAGGTCCTTACCAGTAGCCCTTTCCTCAGAAGACTCTGAAATCAAAATATTTTTTCATGTCTGTAAGATGATCTAATTATCCTCTTATGTCCTCAGTTTTTAAGCTTTCTTTTTGTTTGCAGCCTCTCAGTCTGTCAATTTCACAAGTGTAAAAGGTATACCGAGTTAAATTCTCTTCTATGGGCCTCCCTTATTTCTAGGATCTTGACCCTCAAATTCCTGACTGATTTGGAACCTCCCAGCATCTTTCATACACTTGTTTTTATTTCCCTTATTTTTTTTTCAAACTTCTTTGGTTGAACTTTATGGAAGAGATGTTTTGAAATAAGCTATTCCACCATTTTCAGTCACTTTGGAAGACAGAAGAAATTTCCCCAAACCTTTCATTGGGTTTAGCTTTACTTATTTTTTCCATTAATGAGTACAATAACTCTATTAGCCCTTATTGGTGTATGAGATATAATAACTTTTAAAGACTTGACTGAGTCCATTACTCAATATCCATAGAAAATTTGATCATAATTTATCCACTTTTAAGTTATAACCTTCATGTCTTCCATGTTTAATTTTACAAGCGTTAAAAGTGACGTTTGGGTCACCTAGGTAATTAGTTACTTTCTACATGTTATTAAAAGACCTATCTTTCTTTTTGCTTAAACACATATTACAAATATAGCATTTTAAAATAACATCTAGAACAATTAGTAGATGATCAATTGATTTATTACTAATATTATTTAATTTCTTATAAACTCTACCTCCTTTTCTCTTTACATTGATTCATATATAAATACTTCTTATGCCACCTAATGTAGAAAACATTACCAGTATGTAAAGTTATGATGTAATATGTTGTCCCATTGCTAAATGAATTTAATAGTATTTTCCTGAATCTTGAAAGAGGAAACTATAAATCCATAGATATTTTTCAGGCTGACCGTTCTGTGCTAGTTAGATATTGTATGAATCACAGGAATTAAAAAGATATACAGTAAATGCTCCTTGTTCCTATAGAGTGTTATTTTCTATCTCTTATGTTAGAGTCTCTTTGAGAGGGCACCTGCTGTTTTTAACTCAGGAGAGAATTACTGAGCTCACCAAGAACTGAGCTACATGCTGTAGCACTTAACATTGAAATGTTTGAAATGGATACAAGAATTTATGATACACTTTAAGTAGTTGATGTTGCATGTTGTAATTTCTATGATACAAGTATAAAATG
This sequence comes from Panthera leo, assembly GCF_018350215.1. Classification (NCBI taxonomy): domain Eukaryota; kingdom Metazoa; phylum Chordata; class Mammalia; order Carnivora; family Felidae; genus Panthera; species Panthera leo. The sequence continues at coordinate 53,698,326 of NC_056691.1, read as the reverse complement.
CTAAATAAATAATCAAAGTTCTTATAGTATGACTGAGTGAGTCCTGAGTAGTGCCTAATTTCCAGTTGCTAAAAAAATACAATAAAGTAAAAAAATCTATGTCAGAAGACTTGACATTTATGTATATGTGTATATATATATACACACACACACACATACATATATGTATACGCATATATATACACATACACACATATATATGTATATATATGGAATCCTTTAATCTTAGCACATGGAGAAATGGAAGAAAAAAGATTAACATTGTATTGGTATTCTAGAGTTAGATTCACAGGACAGTTTATTTAGGATGTTTAACATTAGAAAGGTACAAAAATACTCTAAGTTTGCTAAGTCATTGAGTTTACTGCTGTATTTTACAATATTTAAATAAAAATTAAATCACCATGCTCATGGGGAGATGCTTTAAAAGGGTGGTTTAGTTTTATGACTTTTAAAAATTTATGTTAGTAAGTGACCATTTTCTACCCTTTCTGGTAGAGAAGTACATATAGATCATTAGGAATGAGGCTTATGCTCTAAATTGAATTATTTTGTTTTTCTCTTTTAGATTGAAACAGAAGTATAACTTTCCCCCACTATCTTTATGGTTAACAGAGCACATTCCCATATTTTTAGGTTTGTCAAGAGGCATTTTATAGGTAGGAATATTGAAGGCATCAGAGCTAAAGGGATAATAAAAGCTCAGTATTATGACTTTGATATCAGTAGCTTTATGGTGTAACTAAGCGAGCTTGTCCCGAGTAGTGCCTAATTTCCAGGTGCCAGAAAAATTATAGAATAAAAAAAATTGTATGTTAGAGACTTGACCATGGAATATTAGCAGAGAAGAGCTGATCTGGTGTCTTTCTTACCTTTGAGAATAAGTTCCTTATCTATATATATGAAATCAGCTCATGATATGGTTGATTTTTTGAAAGAAGATAATGATAACAAATCAGTGTCATTCCATCATTTTTTGCATGGAAACCCAAATTAATAATATACCTTCAAATTTCTTTTCATACACTACTATGTATTATTCCTCCTTTTCCTTCCTAGAAATACTTCCTTTCCTCGCCAGCCAGATTTCAACTTGGCTCTGCACTTCTGATATCATTCATATTTTTAAAACCAGGTCCTTAGAGTATCAACAAGGTCTTCATTACAGGATTAGTGTGAAAAATCTACAAATTAGAAATGTGCTGTGTACTGTGATAGTGTATTAATACACAAATATATTACAGAGGTTGAGGGTCATTAAGAAAAAATATTCACTATGGAGAAAAGAATTACAAGAATTAATCATGATTTGCAATTGTCAGTAAATCTCTGAACATGTAAATATTACCTCCATTTACCATGAGTGAGTCCTGCTGGGGGTTGAGCACTGGGTCAGGCATTGCTTTTCCAATTCTTGCTGTTGGTAATTTTTATAAGATGTTTTCTACCTATGGATGAATCATAAAATTGTAACAGAAGAAATATCAGATGATCTTAGAAAATGTTCACAGTATGTGGCAATGTAAGCTTTTGTTTGTTTTTGGTGTATGGTATAGATTATGTTTTCATCTTTATATATATTTTTAATCTTTACATAGTTAGACTAGAGAGAAATTCTAACTAAAGACAGAATTTCTGGATAGGATTGCTGTGATGCACAATACCATGTTGAGGGTAAAATTGTTTTCTGGAAAAAGTGCTAGGACATCATGATACAATGCATGACAGTAATGCATGTTTGGATATAACTTCTTTCATTTTAATCTCCTTTCCTGGAGTTACTTCAGAGATCAGTGAATTTACAACTTAGGAAACAATATATTTTCATTTATTTTGCATTCATTCCATTCAAAATAGCACTAGACAATAGAACAGATGACTTTTTAATACTACAACAATTTTATTAGCTACCTTGGTTTTGATCTTTTTAAAGTTTATTTATTTATTTTGAGAGAGACAGAAACTTAATGAGTGTGGCAGGGACAAGGAGGGGGCGGGGAGAGAATCCCAAGCAAGCTCCGTGCTGCCAGTGCGGAGCCCAATGCGGGGCTCGAACTTGCGAAACCGTGAGATCATGACCCGAGCCAAAACCAAGAGTCAGACTCTTAACCAACTGAGCCACCTAGGCACTCCTAACTATCTTGGTTTTGAATAGTACATTATTATGTATTGTTCTCTCCAATATGACGAGAGTCTTTTTTGGTTTATAACTCTATTTCCTCATGATGAAAAGCTATTTCACTCTCTATCTGTATGATTTACTCTCATTCTTCAGGTGTGTGCTCAGATAGTAATTGATCAGTGAGGCTTTTCTTGGCCATCCTATCGAAAATGGCATTCATAACAAGATGGCATTGCTTATTCTTCTCTGCTTTGTTATTCTCTATAATTAATTGTTACTGTTTGTCTGTGTATCTCTGCTGAAATATACGTTCATTGCATTCAGAGATGTACATCTCATTCAGATCAATGTGTCTTGCGATAGAACTGGACCTGGTGAACAGTAGACACCCAATGAACATTTGAAGAATGAGTGACTGAATAGATGCATTTTAAATGAGTATTCAGTGACATCTACTTTATTATAGCCTGTAAACTCCTTAAAGGCAGGAATATTGTCATGTTTTAAAATTGTTTTTTCATACCTGTAACACACTGATTTGATGTAGTTATGTTAATGTTATAAATTGGTTAAATGACTAATTGGATGAATCCCAACATAAAATTCTCAAGTTATGGAACAACCTCAATCCACTATGACCTCAGAACTGGAAGCTTCTAACTGCAGGATTTAAAGTCATCATCTTTCTGTCAGGAGAAAAAAAAAATATATCCTTTTCTACAATCACATCCCATCCTTCTATGTAGAAGGCATGAATTGGACTTTGGTAGGATGAAAGGGAAGAGAGACAATAAATAAATCATGAGAATATATAAAATAGGATGTTAAGTGTTAAATGATAGAGGAGAGTAAATCAAGAGAAGGGGATAGAGAATAATTGATGAGGCAAGAGATGATCATATCAGCTTAGACTAGATGCTAGGGGTGGGGCTATTGGGTTGAATTAAAAATCTCCAAACCTCTGTTTTTTTGCAATTAAAATATTAAGATTATAATTGTAACTGATAGAGAGGGTGATTGTTAGACTTAAATATAATAATACATGTAAAACATTTAGCCTGATATCTGGAATGTAATAAAGACTCCGCTGTTAAACGCAGTGTATTGGGCTAAGATAAACATGTGGCAAATAGTTATTTTATCAAATGTATGGAATAGATTTATGAGTATATGAACACAGTCCTATACTCAAGTGCTTTGGGTAGTGTAAATTACTACAAAAGTCAGGAGTCTCCCCTGATTATAGAGGAAAAATAAGTTTGGAAAAACCACTGAGATCACAGGATGTCCAAAGATTTGTTAACAGGGAGTAGCTTTTGGTTTCTAATACTGCCTATGTCTGGCTTTTATTAGAAGACTGACTGAAATGTCTAGAGTAAGGAAACATTCTAAACTGTTTCCTCAATTGTGTTTTTTTTTTCCTTGAATCTTTCCTTAGTCTGTATATCTGGACCACTTGCTTACACAGCCCAAAAGCCTTTCATATTCCAATTCTCTGCATCACTAGTGTCAATAAATTGTGAGTTAATTACATCAAAATACCATTTGTATATATAAAAAATGATAGCACTGATTTTACTTAACTCATCAAGTGTTATTCTTCAAGCATCCAGTTTCCATCTTTTTTTTCCTATGATCATATTTCTCTCTAGTCTAACTATGTCGGCACTGGAATGAAAAAACTGTGAGTAACATGGAACTATCTTGATATATATAATATGACAACTCTTTAGATACACACTTCTCAACATAACATCACAACGTGTGTTTAATATGCCATCACCCACATGAGGGCTTCATAACATCAACTGCAACAGAAACAAATAATGAAATGCTTCAGTCTTGTGCGTAAATGAGATATGTTCAAGCTTCCAAAGTGCAAAACCATACTTTTTAAATTTCTTGTATTTGTAGTATAGCTAAATCCTGAACCGGTTCCACAATGATGTGTACACTTACTACCTCAAATTAGATACTTATCTATCACATATTAAATACTGGGCACTGTGTTAAGGGGGAATGGGGACTTCAGAAAGTGTTGAATTACAGCCTATAATTCCAGCCTGCAGGAATCTAAAGTTAATTCCATTTTCTCAATTACATAGAAGATGCATTGGATATATTTGTTTAAAATAGTCAAGTGTGAAATCCTCAATATCAGGAGTATCTGTGTGGCCTGTGAATCTTACATCAAGATGAAGAAAGTAGAGACACAGGAATTTTGTTGATAAGATGGGATGAAACGTATCCCTTGTCTCCTCTTTATTTAGTGATTTTATAAACTTCTTCATCAGATTAGGTGACGCAGATACTCTATCATTCCTGTCCCAGTTAGTAGGAAATTTTTTTTCCCTCCTAAAGCTAAATCTTTTCTTCCCACTTGTTGGTAGACTTGCTTTATCCTGACCTAGGCTGTTATAGTGGTTTCTCCATGCCTCCAGACCTCGTTTTCTTTTTCCCCCGATCACGTTTTTTTGGTTTTGTTTTTGTTTTTTTCCCATTCTGCAGGAGGCCTTAAAAGATTAAGAGGCCCCAGGAGATTGAAATATCACTAGAGAATACAGGGAGACTTGAGTTCAGTAAGACAGAATACCTGGCCTCGGGCACCTGAAGCCAGATCCCTAGGTTGAAATCTTGAATCCACTGCTAATTCATTGTACGAATGTGATCGGAGTGCAAGGAAGCTCTTTGCCCATTCATGTCTTTTCCCTTTAAACAAGGTAATGATAACATTTACTACCTGGGAATGTTGTGACAAACTATGTTACATTGTTTCTCCTCCTCTCAGGAAAAGTCGCAACTCCTCTTTACAACAGCAGAAACCTTAAGAACTATAGAGAGTCACGTCCAGTTCTGCATGAGTTGAAAAATAAAGGAACTTACTTGAAGAAATGGCCCAAAGAACGTAAATCAAAAGAAGTTTGATGTGAATTAATCACCAGTCAAGTGTGTTTTTCCCCAAGACAGTGGGGACAGTGACAAGCAAAATGTTTCTGACTTTGCATTCTTTGAGGATTTCAGTGAATAGTGGATGTACCATAAGAAATAAATCACAATGATTTAGTGTTAAGAGACTGGTTAGGATCAGCAGGTGACCATACTAACAGAATGTGGAACAATCCCCTAAAGGGTGAGTGAGGAAACAATTGACATTTATGGGATGTGACGTAAACCTAGATTTCAGTTTCTTCATATCTCAGTGTAAATTACAGGCTAGTATTTTCAAAGTCTTGTTTACCGAATTTAAAAAGATAGAATTTGTGAAATAAACGTGTTTTCCGAAACGTTACTGGTGATGCTATACCTCTTGCCAGAGTAAAAAGGCTGAGGAAAGATAAATTACTAAGGATGAGGCTAGTTGAGGATAACCCTAAACTCCACAACACTGAAGGAAGAAATGGAAGAAGGTAAGTGTGTCTTATTCATCCTTTTGTTTCTAGTGTCTAGTACAATACCTGGAACATAGTAAAAATGCAGCAAGTATTTCTGCATTGATACATACATTAGAAGTGGTACATTTCTTCACAGTCATTTCTCAGTGTGTTTGTATTATGGTATAAGAAGTGAATTTATTATGGTATATATTCATATTTCTACTGCAGATAAAACTTGAATCATTATATTACTCTATCAGAAATACTATTGTTGAATACATTAAGCTTAAGTACTTATATTCCTAGTAACTTAGGCTTGTTCTTAGTTGCCTCAGTGTTCTCCAGTTAGAGCTGATAGGGAAGGTAGATGTGCGGTTTGGAATCTGAAAATAGGGCTTTCACAGTGGATATCTCCAACATGCATTTTAATCTTCAAAGAACAGTTTTTGTAAGTACAAACAATAAATTTGAGAGCACTGAGTCTGGAAGACTAGGGTACAGAAGTTTCCAATAAGCCATAAAGTAGGAAGGTTGGTGCCATTCTGACCCCAGGAAAGAAATGAGATCCCCTTCTAAGATCATAAGGGGCCTAGCGGGAGAGGTGGATAGAGACAGGACTATGGTACAGAAGCTGGCCAACAGCCACCACACCTTGTTGCCCTGCGCCAAGTGCCCTGAATGAGGGCCTCGTAGAAACCCTCTGATAGGATAGGTGTAGTCTGTTCTGAGAGTGATACCGATGTCCTCCCTCTTTTACATATATGTCAATATAGATATTTATATAAATTTGGAATTTGGTTATAATTTTCAATTTCTCTTTGGCAGAGAGAGTGTGTGTGTGTGTGTGTGTGTGTGTGTGTATACATTTTAAATTCTTACTCCTTTGCATTTTTTCTCCTTTTCCCCTTCCCTAATTCTTCTTTTCTCTTATACAAAGTAACGTCTTTGAATAGATCTACTTCCAGTTCCATTTTATAACACTACTCATCTTTGGAAGTAGTGGATTTCCCTGCACCAGGTATTTCAGGGAGGTCCCATGGTAGCAGATTTCACTTAATGATCTAGTTATTGAGAGTTTGTGTTTTTCACTTCTTTTGTCTCCCCAGCAAACTAAAAATGGCAGGGTTAGTAAAAATGCAGTGTTTTCTTTCTACATGAATACACAGAGAGTTTGCTTTCTGTAAAAATGACTTCTGTGGGTGCTTCCATTCTACCGGCCTTTCCAGATTTGCTGATTGCGGTCTATGGAGGTCATTGCTGCACAGCCCTGGCCTTGGGTTCCATTGTTAAAAATAAGGAGTTGGTTTGGCCCACAGGATGTACTGTTCATGATGAAATCCTGACTTTATTAGGAGACCTATAATCATGAATATCCTTAGCTGTCTTCACTAAATCAGTCTTTCCTTATTTATTAGATTTGGTTGTATGGATATGTCAGACTTTTGTTAAAGATGATGTTTTTTTGTTTGTTTTTTTAATGTTGAGTTTTCAAAGAGAGACAGCTTGGAGGGTGGGCGCTGCAGAGAGAGGGAGAGACACAGAATCCAAAGCAGGCTCCAGCCTCTGAGCTGTTAGCACAGAGCCCAACATGGAGCTTGACTTAGGAGCCATGAGATCATGACCTGACTGAAGTCAGGCGCTTAACCCACTGAGCCACCCAGGTGCCCCAAAGATGATGTTTTTTAGTCATTGTTTCTCCTTGTTGATTTTGTGTAAAATCCAGGAGGAAATGGGGTATATCATTTTTTCTTCTATAACTGCCATTTTAAAATTGGAACAATGAGACTAAGCTTAAACTTGTACATAGCAAAATGCCTTACATGGAACCTTTTTTTCCCTTCTGAAAATGAATAGAGAGATGATAAACACTGTCCATTTGCAGTAATTACTGCTATATTTTTTGCTTATCAGTTGTATTATGTAAATTTTGATTTCTTATTATTATAAATATATGTTCAATAAAAGATGGTATGATTGAAAATGCTCAAACTGGTGAGAAGCTCTATCTTATCTAAGGAAACATGTCTAACGAGTCTTACTAGGTCATAGTTAATTGATTAATCCTACAAGCTTTACATATAGGCATGATATCTGCAGATTATTGTTTCATATTAGCTTGTGAGAATCAAGCTTATCTTATGTATAGTGTAATAGATATATCTGTTACTTCACTAAACTCTCCTTCATAGAAATCCTGGCTTTTGATCTTTTGGGGACTTAATATTGTCCTTCTCTGAAGAGCATTTTTCTGCTTTAATTATTCACAATATTTTACTTTAGTTTATTTCTTCATTAAATTCTTATTTCCTGTTTCTTTTTTTAAACATCATTATGATGCAGTTTTCCTGCTCCATTTTATTTATTTATTTATTTATTTATTTATTATGAAATTTATTGTCAAATTGGTTTCCATACAACACCCAGTGCTCATCCCAAAAGGTGCCCTCCTTAATACCCATCACCCACCCTCCCCTCCCTCCCACCCCCCATCAACCCTCAGTTTGTTCTCAGTTTTTAAGAGTCTCTTATGCTTTGGCTCTCTCCCACTCTAACCTCTTTTTTTTTTTCCTTCCCCTCTCCCATGGGTTTCTGTTAAGTTTCTCAGGATCCACATAAGAGTGAAACCATATGGTATCTGTCTTTCTCTGTATGGCTTATTTCACTTAGCATCACACTCTCCAGTTCCATCCACGTTGCTACAAAAGGCCATATTTCATTCTTTCTCATTGCCACGTAGTATTCCATTGTGTATATAAACCACAATTTCTTTATCCATTCATCAGTTGATGGATATTTAGGCTCTTTCCATAATTTGGCTATTGTTGAGAGTGCTGCTATAAACACTGGGGTACAAGTGCCCCTATGCATCAGCACTTCTGTATCCCGTGGGTAAATTCCTAGCAGTGCTATTGCTGGGTCATAGGGTAGGTCTATTTTTAATTTTTTGAGGAACCTCCACACTGTTTTCCAGAGCAGCTGCACCAGTTTGCATTCCCACCAACAGTGCAAGAGGGTTCCCATTTCTCCACATCCTCTCCAGCATCTACAGTCTCCTGATTTCTTCATTTTGGCCACTCTGACTGGCGTGAGGTGATCTCTCAGTGTGGTTTTGATTTGTAATTCCCTGTTGAGGAGTGACATTGAGCATCTTTTCATGTGCCTGTTGGCCATCTGGATGTCTTCTTTAGAGAAGTGTCTATGTTTTCTGCCCATTTCTTCACTGGATTATTTGTTTTTTGTGTGTGGAGTTTGGTGAGCTCTTTATAGATTTTGGATACTAGCCCTTTGTCTGATATGTCATTTGCAAATATCTTTTCCCATTCCGTTGGTTGCCTTTTAGTTTTGTTGATTGTTTCCTTGGCTCTGCAGAAGCTTTTTATCTTCATGAGGTCCCAATAGTTCATGTTTGCTTTTAATCCCCTTGCCCTTGGGGATGTGTCAAGTAAGAAATTTCTGCAGCTGAGGTCAGAGAGGTTTTTTCCTGTTTTCTCCTCTAGTGTTTTGATGGTTTCCTGTCCCACATTCAGGTCCTTTATCCATTTTGAGTTTGTTTTTGTGAATGGTGTAAGAGAGTGGTCTAGTTTCATCCTTTTGCATGTTGCTGTCCAGTTCTCCCAGCACCATTTGTTAAAGAGACTGTCTTTTTTCCATTGGATATTTTTCCTGCTTTGTCAAAGATTAGTTGGCCATACATTTGTGGGTCTAGTTCTGGGGTTTCTATTCTATTCCATTGGTCTAAGTGTCTGTTTTTGTGCTAATACCATGCTGTCTTGATGATGACAGCTTTGTAGTAGAGGCTAAAGTCTGGGATTGTGATGCCTCCTGCTTTGGTCTTCTTCAAAATTACTTTGCTATTTGGGGCCTTTTGTGGTTCCATACAAATTTTAGGATTGCTTGTTCTAGCTTTGAGAAGAATGCTGGTGCAATTTTGATTGGGATTGCATTGAATGTATAGATAGCTATGGGTAGTATTGACATTTTAACAATATTTATTCTTCCAATCCATGAGCACGGAATGTTTTTCCATTTCTTTATGTCTTCTTCAATTTCCTTCATAAGCTTTCTATAGTTTTCAGCATACAGATCTTTTACATCTTTGGTTAGATTTATTCCTAGGTATTTTATGCTTCTTGGTGCAATTGTGAATGGGATCAGTTTCTTTATTTGTCTTTCTGTTGCTTCATTATTAATGTATAAGAATGCAACTGATTTCTGTACATTACTTTTGTATCCTGCGACTTTGCTGAATTCATGTATCAGTTCTAGCAGACTTCTGGTGGAGTCTATCGGATTTAATGTATAATATGTCATCTGCAAAAGGCGAAAGCTTAACTTCATCTTTGCCAATTTTGATGCCTTTGATTTCCTTTTGTTGTCTGACTGCTGATGCTAGAACTTCCAACACTATGTTAAACAACAGCGGTGAGAGTGGACATCCCTGTCATGTTCCTGATCCCAGGGAGAAAGCTTTCAGTTTTTCCCCACTGAGGATGATATTAGCTGTGGGCTTTTCATAAATTGCTTTTATGATGTTTAAGTATGTTCCTTCTATCCCGACTTCCTCGAGGGTTTTTATTAAGAAAGGATGCTGAATTTTGTCAAATGCTTTTTCTGCATCGATTGACAGGATCATATAGTTCTTATCTTTTCTTTTATTAATGTGATGTATCACATTGATTTGCAAATGTTGAACCTGTCCTGTAGCCCAGGAATGAATCCCACTTGATCATGGTGAATAATTTTTTATATGCTGTTGAATTCGATTTGCTAGTATCTTATTGAGAATTTTTGCATCCATATTCATCAGGGGTGTTGGCCTGTAGTTCTCTGTTTTACTGGGTCTCTGTCTGGTTTAGGTATCAAAGGAATTCTGGCTTTATAGAATGAGTCTGGAAGTTTTCCTTCCCTTTCTATTTTTTGGAATAGCTTGAGAAGGATAGGTATTATCTCTGCTTTAAACGTCTGGTAGGATTCCCCTGGGAAGCCATCTGGTCCTGGACTCTTATTTGTTGGGAGATTTTTGATAACTGATTCAATTTCTCCGCTTGCTATGGGTCTGTTCAAGCTTTCTATTTCTTCCTGTTTGAGTTTTGGGAGTGTGTGGGTGTTTAGGAATTGTCCATTTCTTCCATGTTGTCCAGTTTGTTGGCATATAATTTTTCATAGTATTCCCTGATAATTGCCTGTATCTCTGAGGGATTGGTTGTAATAATTCCATTTTCATTCATGATTTTATCTATTTGGGTCATCTCCCTTTTCTTTTTGAGAAGCCTGGTTAGAGGTTTATCACTTTTCTTTATTTTTTCAAAAAACCAACTCTTGGTTTCATTGATCTGCTCTACAGTTTTTAGATTCTATATTGTTTATTTCTGCCCTGATCTTTATTATTTCTCTTCTTCTGCTGGGTTTAGGCTGTCTTTGCTGTCCTGTTTCTATTTCCTTTAGGTGTGCTATTAGATTTTGTATTTGGGATTTTTCTTGTTTCTTGAAATAGCCCTGGATTGGGATGTATTTTCCTCTCAGGACTGCCTTCACTGCATCCCAAAGCATTTAGCTGGTTGTATTTTCATTTTAATTTTTTTCCATATATTTTTTAATTTCTTCTCTAAGTGCCTCGTTGACCCATTCATTCTTTAGTAGGGTGTTCTTTAATCTCCATGCTTTTTGAGGTTCTCCAGACTTTTTCCTGGGGTTGATTTCAAGCTTCACAGCATTGTGGTCTGGAAGTATGCATGGTGTGATTTCAATTCTTGTATACTTATGAAGGGCTGTTTTGTGACCCAGTATGTGATCTATCTTGGAGAATGTTCCATGTGCACTCGAGAAGAAAGTATATTCTGTTGCTTTGGAATGCAGAGTTCTAAATATATCTGCCAAGTCCCTCTGATCCAATTTATCATTCAGGGCCCTTGTTTCTTTATTGATCCTGTGTCTAGATGATCTATCCATTGTAAGTGGGGTATTAAAGTCCCCTGCAATTACCACATTCTTATCAATAAGGTTGCTTATGTTTGTGAGTAATTGTTTTATATATTTGGGGGCTCCTGTATTCGGCACATAGACATTTATAATTGTTAGCTCTTCCTGTGATAGACCCTGTGATTATTACACAATGCCCTTCTTCATCTCTTGTTACAGTCTTTAATTTAAGGTCTAGTTTGTCTGATATAAGTATGGCTACTCCAGCTTTCTTTTGACTTCCAGTAGCATGACAGATAGTTCTGCATCCCCTCACTTTGAATCTGAAGGTGTCCTCAGGTCTAAAATGAGTCTCTTGTAGACAGCAAATAGATGGGTCTTGTTTTTTTATTCATTCTGATACCCTATATCTTTTGGTTGGAGCATTTAGTCCATTTACATTCAGTGTTATTATAGAAAGATACGGGTTGAGAGTCATTGTGATGTCTGTAGGCTTCGTGCTTGTAGTGATCTCTGGTACCTTGTCTCACAGGATCCCTCTTAGGAGCTCTTGTAGGGCTGGTTTAGTGGTGACGAATTCCTTCAGTTTTTGTTTGTTTGGGAAGACCTTTTTTTTCTCTTATTCTAAATGACAGACTTGCTGGATAAAGGATTCTCAGCTGCATATTTTTTCTGCTCATCACATTGAAGATTTCCTGCCATTCCTTTCTGGCCTGCCAAGTTTCAGTAGATAAATCCGTCACTAGTCTTATAGTTCTCCCTTTATATGTTAGAGCATGTTTATCCCTAGCTGCTTTCAGAATTTTCTCTTTATCCTTGTATTTTGCCAGTTTGACTATGATATGTAGTGCAGAAGATTGATTACAGTTACATCTGAAGGGAGATCTCTGTGCCTCTTGGATTTCAATGCCTTTTTCCTTCCCCAGGTCAGGGAAGTTCTCAGCTATGATTTCTTCAAGTACACCTTCAGCACCTTTCCCTCTTTCTTCCACCTCTGGAATCCCAATTATGCATATGTTACTATGTTTAATTGTGTCACTTAGTTCTCTAATTCTCCCCTCATACTCCTGGATTTTTTTTTATCTCTCTTTTTTTCAGCTTTCTCTTTTTCCATAATTTTATCTTCTAATTCACCTATTCTGTCCTCTGCCTATTCAATACGAACTTTGGTCGCCTCCATTTTATTTTGCACCTCATTTATAACATTTTTTAGCTCCTCCTGACTGTTTCTTAGCCCCTTGATCTCTGAAGTAATAGATTCTCTGCTGTCCTCTATACTTTTTTCAAGCCCAGCGATTAATTTTATGACTATTGTTTTAAATTCATTTTCTGTTACATTTCTTAAATCGTTTTTGATCGGTTCATTAGCTGTCACTACTTCCTGGAATTTCTTTTGAGGAGAATTCTTCCCTTTCGTCATTTTGGATAGTCCCTGGAGTGGCGTGGAACTGCAGGGCTCTTCCTCTTTGCTGTCTGGAGTAACTTACGTTGTTGGGCGGGGCCGCAGTCAGACCTGATGTCTGCCCCCAGCCCACAGCTGGGGCCACAGTCAGACTGGTATGTACCTTATCTTCCCCTCTCCCAGGGACAGGACTCACTGTGGAGTGCTATGGCCTCTGGGCTACTTGCACACTGCCAGGCTTGTGGTGCTGCTTCCATGGGATCTGGTGTATTATCTGGGGTGGATCCGCAAGGTGTATGGGGGCGGGAGGAGCAGACTCAGCTGGCTTTGCCTTAGGTGGTCCACTTAGGGAAGGGCTTGCGGCACCAGGAGGGAGGCAGACCAGTCAGAGGGATGGATCCGCAGAAGCGCAGTGTTGGGTATTTGCACAGTGCAAGCAAGTACCATGACTGGAACGGTTCCCTTTGGGATTTTGGCCGGGGGATGGGCGAGGGAGATGGCGCTGGTGAGCACCTTTGTTCCCCGCCAAGCTGAACTCTGTCCTCCGGGGATCAATAACTCTCCCTCCCGTTGTCCTCCAGCCCTCCCGTTCTCCAAGCAGAGCTGTTAACTTATAACCTTCCAGATGTTAAGTCCCACTTGCTGTCAGAACACACTCTGTCCGGCCCCTCTGCTTTTGCAAGCCAGACTGGGGGGCTCTGCCTTGCAGGGCGGGCTGCCCCTCCACTGCCCTGGCTCCCTCCTGCCAGTCTGTGTAGCACGCACCGCCTCTCCGCCCTTCCTACCCTCTTCCCTGGACCTTTTGTCTACACTTGGCTCTGGAGAATACATTCTGCTAGTCTTCTGGTGATTTTCTGGGTTATTTAGGCGGGTGTGGGTGGAATCTAAGTGATCCCCAGGACGTGGTGAGCCCAGCGTCCTCCTACACCACCATCTTCCTCTCCCTTTTTTGTTGCTTCTCCTTTCATTTAAAAGACACTGACCCTATGGTAGACCAGTCTTTGTGGGAGAGTGAGTGGGCTGCCACGTGGTATACGAGGCATCTCTATGGGTCTCTACATAGGAAATGGACGTATATTCCATTCAAGGGCATAGCTCTTTTTTGTTTGTCATAATTGTAATAGCAGAAATATGAGAAAACAGGTTCTAAAGGGAGCATGACTCCTAAGAGGGCGAGGCCGACAGACACTTTGCAGCCATGAAGCAGCAGATAAGAAGATATCTTCCACAGGAAACCAGAGGCTTGGGTAAGTGCATGGGCTTCTGGGAGTCCAGCCACTTGCTTTCTGTCTGAATAGGTGACTGATTGCAGTTTCTATTCATTAGGTGCTTCCGAGTGTCCTGATGTGCTAGTCCTTCCTCGTCATGACAGGATGGTATAATGATGTATTTGCTCTCTACTCCTGTCCCTCTGTATTTCACTCTCTAATTGCTTCTTGTCATTTAAATAATTAGGTAATTATGCTCTTCATTTAACATTAATTGGACACCTATTCTGTTCAAGGCATAATATTGGAGTAAAGAAAATACATGTTCCTCAGTAGCTCATGGTTTGTTGGGAAGAAACACCTATAGATAAACAATTATAGACTTGATTTTTAAGTGTTTCAATGGATGCATATATGTGTGTTTCATCATAAAACAACTAGAACAGTATAATCACCATGACAGCTGGTGTTTGTAGTTATGAAAGAAAGACCACCTGGAGGTCTTTGTAAAAAGTGGTGTGACAGGAACAAAGTCAGCCTGTTGTTGTCTTGGCGGTGTGAGGCTTTTCTTTTTGCACAACAGCAGCCTGCCTGTTGGCTCAAGTGGCCACAAGTGTCTTTATATCTGAAAAGGTCCAAACACCTTGAGAATCAGCTTTACAGTGTGTGGATAAGAAGATGTTAACGGTGGTAATTTTGTAAACTCCAGAATGATAAACTTTCCCTATTTTCTCCCCCGCCCTTTTTTTTGTGGGGGGAGGGAGAATGATTAGTAAGGCAAAAGAGGTAGAAGAAAAAATTGTTAAACAAAATTAAAACCTAAACCAGACACTGAGAGCATATTTACCATAAATACGGATAGCTTCACAGCATAGAATGCTGTATAAACCAGAAAATAATTGGAACCTTAAGTCTAATAAAATGCAAGAAGTAAAAGAAACAGAATGCAAATGACCAGTAGCCATTAGACATAAAAGCTAATTCAATAATGACAATTTTAAACTGAGATACAATTTTCACATATGTGATTACAATTTTTTTAACCTGGATATGGCTGACATAGTGAGAGAAGCTATGCTGTATTGGAGAATTGATATTGGCACAGCACTAAAGAATTAATTTCAGGTGTTATTTAAACAGAAAAACTAAAAACAAGTAGTGGGCGCTTTTGAGATGGTTGCATATGATAGTACAACACTCATAAGACAGTAAAACTCTGCATAAATCATCACCTATTACTACTTTGTTTTATTTGGTTTCATTTGAATATAGTTAGCACATGATGTTAAATTCATTTCAAGCGTACCACATAGCGATGCAACAAGTCTATACGTGTTTCAGTGTTTATTGCAAGTGTCACTGTCATCTGTTAACCATGCAGCCTATTAAGACAACCACCAACTATCTCCCCTATGCTGTATCTTTTACCCCCGTGATTTATTCATTCCATAACTGGAAGCCTATATCTTCCCTCTCCTTCACCCATGTTGCATAAAGTATTACTATTAATATCACATAGAAACTTTATTAGAAATAAGGCTCTGATGACTATGGCAAATATAGAAAAAGCTAAGCAAGAAAAGGCTACAAAAGTATATATCAGTGACTATATGAACATTAAAAGAAAAATTAGTTCTTTAAAAGAAATATAATAAAAACATCCATAGTGGATTTTGGTGACCAGCAGTCCTTTGGGCGATGTGTTTCGTACTTTAGAAGTTTGTATTTTTCTGTGAAAAAGAATTTTGAAATCAAAATGAAATCAACATACATATATGATCAGAGCTTATCTTCTGAGTTTGGCACTAGCCTGATTATAAGAAATGAGGATTTCAATTAAGTAATATCAGACACTTCAGTGACTGCAGGTATGATTCTGTGTTCTGGTGAAAATGGCAGCAAGCTAAATGTAGAGAGACGTAGAACACTGCTGGCAGGGACACTCTGGGATTCTGGGCCAAAATTTGCCTGGTAGCCTCAGGCTTTCCACTATATACTAAGAAAAAAGTCATTCCTTACCTGACAGTGAGGAGGTTCGTTTTGAAATTAAGTGAGTCAAGTGTTTGATTTCAATGTCTGATGCTGTTTCTATGACTTAGTTAACCCAATTATATTATTACATTCTCACTAAAGCCCTGGGCAACATGAAGTCCATTCTGATTTGGATGTTTCCCCTTTTTTGGAAAGGGTTCCTTTACTTTCTGATTTCTACTAATGGATTTTTTTCCCCACTATTGACATCAACCCTTTTTCAATTTTACTCTCCTTCTCTGTTTTTTTTAAGTTTATTCATTTTGAGAAAGAGAGATAGCAAGCACAAGTGGGGGGGGGGGGCAAAAGAGAGGGAGAGAGAGAGAGAATCTCAAGCAGGCTCCATGCTGTCAGCGCAGAGCCCAATGTGGGGCTCGAACTCAAGACCTTGTGGGATCATGACCTGAGCCGAAATGAAGAGTCCAACATTTAACCGACTGACTCACTCAGGGTCCCCTCTGTCTTTCTTCTTATGGTAATTATTGTATTTTATTTTATTTTTTAATGTATTTATTTATTCTTAGAGAGCAGGGGAGGGACAGAAAGATATGGAGAGAGAGAATCCCAGTGCAGAGGCCAATGTGGGGCTCAAGCCCATGAACTGTGAGATCATGACCTGAGTGGAAATCAAGAGACAGACGCTCAACCAACTCAGCCACCCAGGTGCCCCTATAGTAGACTAAAATTGATTACAACTTTGAAAGTGAATTAAAAATCAACTAAAGATATATCTACAATATGATGCCTGGAAAAATAAAGACCTGCTTATAAGATACTGATGATGTTTTTCATAACATTTGCTAAATTGCTTAGATGGTTATTTAAAGATGAAAATTAAATAATTTGTATTCACAGAAGCTTAATTGAAAAGACAGCCATGTTCATTGATTTCCTTTGGCCACCAACAGTGCTTGTGCTTTTCAGTTTTTGTGAAATTCATCAGAGAGTTGTCATTGTCCTTTTATCATTAAAACACAACTGGCTTACAGGTATCAATTATAGCTTTATTAAAACACAGCAGCAGAACAATTCTTTTGGTCGTGCAGCTTATTTTTGTTCTAAATGAAACTGATGTTTTAAGAGAGATGTCCTTGAAAAAATAAATTATTACATTTTTACCACATGGTCAAAATGCATCATTTTGATGAAACCATTTGTTCCTATGTCCTAGAAAGAGACAAAAAACTGAAAGCCTCTAACTAGCTCTCTTTGCTCTCGAAAAGCAAATCAAATTCCTGTGCTGCCGAAGCTCCAGTAAACACCCTGGCAATAGAGCGTGTCCTGAGTTCATTACTCTTCTATACTGACTGCCAGTTCTCACCATGCCAGGGTGTAAAGAATGCTTTCGCATTTACATTTTCTTCTCCAGCTTGAGGGAAAAGAGTGCAAACATCACAACAATCACAATGAAAAAGATTATTTTAATATCTTGGCAACTTCTCCCTGAAACATTGTTGAAATCCCTCTTGCCATGGCATTCCCACCTTGGGTCATGTGCGCATCATCTTTGGGGAATGGGAGCCACAAAAAGACAACTGAAATAGCTCCCAGCCAGAGAGCTATAAGCATCTGCTTGAGAAGCTAAAAGAATGATAGATTTGGGCTTTGTTTCTGACCTCGCTTTCACGGTGTCTCCATATTTACATAGCTGAAGTGAGCACAGGGAGAGGAATGCTGTCAAAGAGCATTTCTTTTATCCCACATGTCAACCGTGGAAAGAAAGAAAAGACAACTTTCATCTAATAGCTAGTCAGGACCCAGAGCAGAAGGTGCATTCTCTGCTTCCTTCCCTTTTGCTTCCTGTGACTTGTGAGACACTGGATGAGTCAGCGGTAGTTTCTACATGTATCAGAGACATTCTCTAAACTATTCATCGTTGGTGGTGCTGTGATTTAAGGCATCTGGAAGAAAAGTTGTAGGATACAAGTTATAGAGATGAATTACATCATTGTGAAAACAGTTATTTATTCAAACTGGAAGACAGTACAGTAACAGAACATTGGTTTTTAAGTGGGGTATTATCTCATTTGCTCTAGGCAGAGATGTTCTGGTATCTAGTTACTTTTCCTATATAATGATGAGCCATCTCTTTCTCTGACTTGGGTTGCAGCACATCCTTTAAAAAGGAAATGTTTGGCTACTTCCTGAGTGCAAAAAGAGAAGGGAGAATCAAAGTGATTGTTTGTATTATAATAAAAGGTAGGCTAGCCTAAAGTATTAGATCTGGAAGCGTACTAAAAGGACAATTCATCTAACTTCTCATTATGAAGATGAATAGACAGAGGCATAGGGTATTTGAATGGTTTTGCTCAAGGGCGTTGAGATAGTTTGCATGGGCTGACACTGTGTTAGCCACAATACCGAGAATCTTACATGTATAGAATTCTAGGCTTCTGGTGCAATCCGTTTATTATCTCACACCACCTTTATTGTCACTGAATCTGTACTGGAAAATCCATAAATGATATCTCCTACATTGCACTTTCTCTGGGAAAATTTCGTTTTCATCCTTGATGCAGTGTTTAGTCTGTACTGTAGAAGAACATTAGAGGAAGAATCCATTAGAGAGCAAAGCTGTTGCCTTGGAACTTACATGTAGTAATAATGGCCAAAGGAGACTGTGGACTGAGGTAAAGGTTTTATTTATGAATTTACTATCTTTATTACTTAAAATGTATTCTATTTACTTGGAATAATTTGAACAAATGTAAATAGTAACACACATCTGAAATATATTTCTTGGTTCCTGAATCTCCTATTTATACAAATATGCACATACTAGATATTAAAACAGTATTGGGGTATGATGTTGTATTTTTACTCTTTTATAGCTTAGTTTTGAAATGTGCTTTAAAAAGCTAAGATAGCATTCCAGATTCAATGTAGGCATTAGAATATGAAAAATGGAATGCACATAGATTATCACTCAATAGTTAACTGAGTACCTGGTTATAATTTCTTAAATGTTGCATTAGGGTGTAATTACTACCTAGTTTTATATTAAAGTCTGCATTACAAAGGTGTCAACACTGGCACAATAGCGTTGGTTTTACACAAACAACTTGTTTCCTTACAGTCTGTAGATGATGGAAATGATGGGTTTATGAGTAACTCCATGCTTGACATCATAGAATAACATATATGGCATTGGTTTCCAAAATCTGATCAAATTAATAGGATGTCCTCTTTTAAAGATCTGTTATAGATGTATTCCATTTCCTCACAGTCCTGTGCCTGTAAAATTTTAGAATTTGGAGGTATCAATGTTGGAATACTCCTTTGAACGTCTATCCCTGGA
The DNA here is from genome assembly GCF_018350215.1 of Panthera leo. Taxonomy (NCBI): domain Eukaryota; kingdom Metazoa; phylum Chordata; class Mammalia; order Carnivora; family Felidae; genus Panthera; species Panthera leo. The sequence goes on along the minus strand of NC_056691.1, from coordinate 53,678,972 downwards.
TTCTTCTTATTTGCAAATTAGTCTTCGTTGTATCTACGAACTACAAGTCCGTGCTTCTCAACATGAGCTCATGTGTTCTTAGTCTACTCAAGGCAGGTGTGTGATGGGGGGAGGTACACAGGAAATATCTGGTCTTGCAAAGCACCTGTAGGTCAGAGTATACTTGGGCATTAGTAAACCTGCTGTGACTAGCTAGAGTTGATGACTATCATAAAATACATCAGTAGAAATTATTTCTACTTGCTGTGATAATCACAGTTATATGAAGTTAATGGTACAAGTGCTGCTAAGCAAACACAGATGTTTTGAATTTAAATAAATAGGAAAATAAATTACCTATTGCTTAATCAATGCTGATTAGTAGAATAATCTTTCATGATAGTGAACTCAGTAAGAGATATTAGAGGATGGCTTTTGGCAAATCAGTTAGGAATTACGGCTTTAAACCTTTTTTTTCTTTTCTAATATGTGAGCCAGAGAGCGTACATTTCTGTCACAGGATTGTCAAATCAGAAAATGGGTAAATGCATAATTAGGACCCGTTTTATACTTGCACTGAAGGTTGATTCTTAGTCCACATAAAATAATATGCCTCAGTTACGATTATTATTTGTGTGCATATATGCGTGTGTGAAATCTCAAAGCAAAACCTAGTGTATCATTCAGGGCTTCATGTGCAAAAATGGCAATTAATCTTGATTAGTTAATATATATTCTTTAGCGGCCAGAGTGCTATATGAATTTTAATTTCAAATTTGATTACTGACGTTTTTTCTCATCATATATATCTGCTTTTTCTCCACAACTAGTTCATAATTTACCTACATGTTTAAAAATAAATTTCTTAATCCAAGATTCATATAGGAGTCACTTCCTATATATTGATTCATTCACTCAGTCACTAAATACAAGAGGTGAATTCAGTGCTAAGTAAATAAAAGCAGAGTGTGTTTCTTAATATTTATGTATGTATTTATTTATTTATTTACCGAGTGTGCTCTAGTGGGGAAGGGGCAGAGAGAGAGAGGGAGACAGAGAATCTGAAACAGGCTCCATGCTGTCAGCACAAAGCCTGATACGGGGCTCGAACCCACGAATTGTGAGATCCTGACCTGAATAGAAGTCAGATGCTTAACCGACTGAGCCACTCAGGTGCCCCAACAGTGTGCTTTTTAAGATGCTCACAGTCTAATAAATTAAGCGACTAAGGATTATGACTGAACTACTTGTGTGACAAATAATCCACACTAATAAATAATAAATAAGTAATAACTAAGTCAGGGCCCAGTTATGCATATTTCTGGGCCTAGCGTCAGACTGTGATGAGGCAGCAATGCTTGAAGCCCTGAGTGCTTCATTTTCAAGAATGTATAACACCTTTCAGCAATGATGCTTGTAATGTTTAAGTATTACCCATTATTTAATAATCCTTATATTTTCACTCCAGTTAATTTGAATTTTTTTTTTAAGAATTAGTCCTAAATTATGACATGCTGTTATCAAAACCAGGAAATGTTTTTAATTTTAATTTTAAGCTGTAATCTGATAACATTTTGGGAATAATTTTCTAGGCTCTGGGTAGAGCATTACAGGTTGTTTGCTTTTCTTAGAAACAGTACCACTTGAATATTGCCAGAGGGAATGATGAACAAAAGATGTCACGTAAAAGAACTTTTTCTACATCGTTTTCCATCTCCCTTCCAAAATTCCAGGGTTCAGGAAAGTAATGTCTTGAGATGCTACCAAACATTAAACAGTGTCCAGTTTTCAGGCTAATGAATGTCTGAAATAGATGTTTTTCTTTTCTGCTTGAATGTGGCATACAGTTTTCTCTGATGAAGGCTGCTGAGTTACTTTAGAACAATTCTGGTCTACATTTAATATTTGTTAGACATTAAGTTAAACATTGACTCCGATAGAATTATGGGCCAGCTAGCTCCTTTTATTTTCAAGAATGTATTGTTAATTATAGTTTCCATGCTGTACGTGAGTTACAAATGCCACTGTGTAGTTTACTGTACAAATAACTACTTTGTGCAAAAGTACACAATAATGGAGAGATCCTAGATTTGAAGACATTTCTGGAATGACTAAGTCTGTTTTCTCTGTAATATATGATATTTTTGATCTTTGAGAAACTTCCCAGCAAAATAGTTCCCGTGACCTATGATTCATATATAATTCACTTACAATTGGGGAAGTTGATTGGAAGAAAATGAAATAATGTTTTTTCCTAAACAATCTTCTTTCTCTTCCATAAATAGCACATCACTATTTTACTTCTAATTCAGTGATTCCTAAGCACTAATAGGTACTAACAAGTGAGCACCTCATAATGATCCTGGCCACAGTCATTATTTTCATGTTCTAGCTGAGAACACCAGGACTTGGAGATGTTAAGTGATCTGTGCAAGGGCACACACACTGTTTTTAGTTAAAAATATTTTTTTTTCACTTCAAAAGATTCTAAGATCTTGAGGTCTTGGAATAATTTATGTCACTTCATATTTTATGTACTTCCATTGGGGCTCATCTACTTGACCAGCTATGATACAAGGTGACCAGATGATCTTAACACCAATCTCACATAAATCGCATACGTGTGCTGTGTGACATACTCTCAGCTATGCCCTCATCCTTGTTCTTCCGGAACCTACCACTCCCTCTTCCTTCATGGTTACACTCCCCTAGAGAGACCACCTTGATTGATCCTCCTGGGTTTTTTACATCCTCTTTTATCTTTCTCTGTTTTCTTTTCCATGAGAATCTGGGGTTCATGATGTTCTACTTTTACAGATGATGTACTCATTGACTGGACCTACCTCACTGGATCTTCTCTGTAAAGAAAACATGAAAGTACACAATTCTGAGCTGAATGTACATTCAGAACTCAGTGCAACTGGTGCAATTATGGTTAGGTAGTACCTGGGAATTCCTTAGTGTGACATAAATAAGAAAAAAGCTTACTAGTAATGAGTATTAATTGAGCTATTCAGCAAGTTTACTAGAGAGAAAGTTAAACATTATTATTTATACCTATGGGCAACTATGTAAATGCCATAAATAATAAATTAAGTGTTCAGACTCTTTTTCTTTCTGGAATACTATTTTATGGTGCCAGATTCATAGCTGAGATAGCATTTAGCAAATGATAATGTTTATTATCTATTCTATTTGGTAAAAATATTCTATTCTATTTGGTAAAAATATTCTATTTGGTAAAAATAATACCATATTCTATTTGGTAAAAATAATACCTTGCCTCTGTTTACTGCTTCATAACATGTAATACAATTTCACTAACATGTCACATTTGATCCTCAAAGCGTTCCTGAGAGGAAAGAAAGGAAGAAAATTCTACAGGGTGTGCTTTATAAATCTTCTTAACCTGCCCCCATCAGCATAATCATCTTTTCCAAACCTCTCTCACCCTCCCTTTTTATGTCTTTCACAGTTTGCTAAGTTACAATCACAAACTTTAGATAAATAGATACCATATGCTTTAATGGAAATGTCAAATTAATTCACAGATAAAATGTAAAAACAGAAAATTTCAAGTTTTCAGCTGGTATGGGGACCCTATATTATACCTGATTCAATCTCCATGCTGATCCACACAAAAAAATCCCAAAATTTGTGTCTACAGCTCCAACAGGAGTCTGTCTTAAAATTTAACAGCTATTCTGTTGGAATGTATCTCAGAAATCACAACAAAAGAACACTGCAGTCCTACAGCAGATGACGGATGGTTTTAGATTCATTAATGGGGAAATTTGGGACAAGCAAAGGGACAGGGCACCGTTCTGCAGGAATCGCTGGGGAAACAGTAAGTAAGAGCAACGTACTGCTTTGCCACAGATCATATTTGTGTGGTAGAGATTTCACTGCCCTGAAGCAGGTTATATTACAGTCCATTTATTTGTCAGGGTAGGATTTTATTAGCAACCAGTTCTAGGCCTTGCATGAGAATGAATCTTCTCACAGCCTGAGCATAAAAGACTAATGGAGTTCAAAATCAACACGGCATCTGAAAGCCTTCACCCAGGATCAGTGAGGTGAGGAGGTTGAAGTTAATGTTCCATCCTGTTCTGCTCAGATGAAGCTGATAACAAACACTACATGGGTGTATGTGTTTTCATCTTGATCTGTTGGTGTTGAGCATTAGCTCTGGATCTATTTTAGCTTATCCACATGTTTGTGCTGATGGAAAATCAAAGTTGTAGCACAGAGATGAAAGGAAAATTGTGACTTTAGCCATTTTAGAAAGGGGAAAAAATGATGGGATTAGGCGTTTGTTATAAAACACCGGAATTGTGCAAAGGCTTGTGAAGGCACTTACAGCTAATTCAAACTCTCAAGGCCACTGGAGGGTCAGTTGGAAAAACAAAGAAAGACTTCATGTAAAGTTTGATCAGATTACACATCGGAAGCATTCTGCATCTGTGTATTAATGTTTTAGTGGTACCCTGTTTTGTAAGAGTAGCAAACATCACTAAAATGGCTTTAAAAATTATTCTGGGTTAGAAACAACAGTCTACTTATTTTATAAGACCATCTAAGTAAGGGTATCTACAGAAGAGGGGAAAAAAGAAAACATCCTCTTTAACTCACACAGAATGTTTAAGGATGTCTGAACAGTTGTCTGTCCAAATTTCTTGTACAGCTCCAGGGATCCAATGGTGAAGAACATGAGTCCCATTCATATACAGCCTAATACACCTGATATTTTGAGTTGTATATTTTATCTCAGGGATGGAGTGCTGGAGGGTAGTGTCTGGAGAGGGGTGAAGGAGAATGCAAGCATTGTGGGAAATGGTGCTGGCAGGGTTGATAGATCAGCAGCAGCCCTGAGAGTGGTGGGTGAGCTGTGGTCACTGGTACCGTATAACATTGCATTTGAGTACATCCTAATAGAATGCCACACCAATTATCACCTTTTCTTAAATACCTGCTTATTAGGAGGAGGAGAGGACTATGCGTTAAAACAAGAGAAAGGACTGTTGCTAAGAACTTCAGTGCCTTGGCTGCAGCACTCTGCGTCCCCCAACACTTAAAACAAAAACAACAAAGTTGTAGTCTAGAAAAGAGAGATAATTGCCTGCAGGAGAAAAAAAGGAATGACTTACAAAGCGTCAGAAGATTTGAGAAGCACCAACCAGGAAAACAGTTGAAGGAAAAGTGGCGATCTCATTTGGTGGTTGAGTTGAGCATTGCTGACATTTTCAGAGCTGAGATATGAAAGCCAGAAACAAAGGCAGCAAACACAAATGATCACAGAACAGTGGTGGCCCTCATGATCAGCTGCTTTGTGAGACAAATCACCACCCACCTTGAAGACTGTTGAGAGAATTACCTAAGTGGGTAGAAAGTAATGTCTACCTCTTTTGAGTTTGGAGTTATTCATGCATAGGATGAATGCCCCACCGTTTAAAGTGATCTTCTTTGAGACCCTCAGACCAGTGGGTTCTTGAACCTTACTGATGGTACTTCCCCTTTGTAGGCGGACAGTCTCTTGATTCATCGCAGTAACAAAATCGCCCAGATGCCTGCCTTCATCTTGAAAGAGCATAACCTGACAGATTTGGAAGGCTAGCCACAAGGGATCTTTCCACACACATAATAATTTTCTTTTAGCGAACAATCTGGAAAATCATATTTTTTAACCATAATTTCAAAACTCCTCTATTTCAGCTTTCTCTATGGATGTTTCTTTTATCTCTTTGCCTTAATAAAAGCCAGTTTTTACCTGAGGAGTTGATTCTCATCATGCCCTTTCTAAAAAAGTAGTTGTGTATTCACAGCCCTTAGATCTCAGGGTCAGAATATGGAACTGGCGTCCGTCATCTTACCATACTTCACTTCCCAGTCGTTATTTTATGACTGTCTTTTAAAATGTTTGGTGTTTGGTTTATTGGATAATCTCTGTCCTTCCTTACCCTACCATCTGTCAATCACCCTGCCATTTATCTTGATTCACTAAATATTTTGGTACCTGACTCACCACATTTTCCTAAACCTGGCATCATGCTGGATGATTTTGGTATCAATTTTAATACCCAAATAAGATAGCCATTCTTCTTTATCTCCACACACTTTTGGACCCTCTATCTTAGCTACCTACTTACCTGCCCACGTTCTATACATGATGATTACACATTTCTAAGCCATTTCTAAAAATCTTTCAAGTTTTACACCCGGCTATTATAACCTTTTATTTTTCCAGTTTGCTTGGCCAGTTATTCCCACCTCAGTCTTTGACAGCTTCATTGAGACTTTCAGTCTAACATCCTTCTAACTGTTGCAAATATGTCATTCAAGTCTTTATTTTATGTCCCATGTTACCCACATTACTTACAGTCTTATTATGTGCTTCTCCATTTCAGAAAATGTCATAGCACACTGTTAAGAGCATGGATGCTGTGGGCACAAAATCTGGGTTCAGATCTAATCCCTGACATTTTCCAGATGGTTAACTCTGTGCTTGGATTTCTTTTCCTTAGTGTTCTCAATATTAGTACCTCTTTCGTAGGATTGTTGTGAGGATGAAATGACTTATATCTGTAAAATACTTAAATCTTAATTGGTAGAAATTAGCATTAAAGTACATGTAGTGTATATATGAGTGTTTATTATAAATTATACAGCTTGTCTAATAGGTATGTAAGTATAAGTACTTATTTGCATGTATTATAAGTGATATTTTTACTAATTTATTTTAATTTTTGTATTAATTTATCTAAAATTATACATTATTGACAAAACTATAGGCTCCTTGGTTCATTCATTTTTACACACCCTCTCTGGCAAATCTCAAAACATAACTGAAACCAAAGGATTCATTGATTCTTTTTTTTTTTTTTAAGTTTATTCATTTATTTTTGAGAGACAGTGTGAGTGGGGGAGGGACAGAGCGAGGGGCAGAGAGAATCCCAAGTAGCTTCCACACTGTCAGCACAGAGCCCGATGTGAGGCTCAAACTCAAAAAACTGAGAGTTGATAACCTGAGCCAAAACCAAGAGTTGGAAGCTCAACCCATTGAGCCCAATCAGGTGCCCCAGGATTCATTCTAATCATACCTCTATCTAAGTAGTTGACTCTTGCTGGAAAGAGTTCTCTATTTTGTACCACTATAGCTTGATGGTCACAAAATGCAAGGCCTTATTATTCTCTGGTTGTTCTATTATTTCTCTCTTTTTCAACACACTCTCATTCTCCCTACTACAACTAGTTATTCTTCCCTCTCCCCAAATTCCTAAAATGCCTAAAAAATTTCCCCATATCATAGTGAAGTGATAGTATCTTCTACAAAAAAAAAAAAAAAATACACAAAGCAATGGGCCAGTAAGCCTGAATTTTGTTAATGTCCTTCCACTAAACTAACCTATTTCTAATTGTACCTTTCCTCATTCTCACTTTTTGCAATAGAAGCAATGCCTTACTATCTAAAATTAATCCTGCCACCTATGTTTTGGTCCATTGCTCTTGCCACCTTAGAAAGGTATATAGTTTTTTTTTTCTGTTTGTTATTCTCAAACTCCCGTATCTCAAACTCCCAGACTCCAATCCCTCTTTCTTTTGTTCCTTTCAGAAAACTTCTGATAAGAATTGCCTTTGCTTCTGGGGCTCCGTTAAGCATCTTGATTTTGGCTCAGGTCATGATCTCATGGACCATGAAATCTGGCAGCACAGAGCCTGCTTGTGATTCTCTCTCTCCCTCTCTTACTCCCCCCTACCCCCGACTTGCACACATGATGTCTCTCTCCAAATAAATAAACACTAAAAAAAAAAAAAAAGAGACTGGGGGATAAATAAAAAGTGAATTGCTTGCTGTTCAATGGATACAAAGTTTCAGTTATACAAAATGAGTAATTTCTAGAGATCTGTACAACACAGTGCCTATAGTTAACAAGACAGTGCAGTGTAGTGTTCTCAAGGTTCATTATGTTGTCATATATTGCATTATTTCCCTGTTAACACTGAGTAGTATTCTATTGTATGTACATATGACATTTTCTTTATCTACTCATCAGTGGACATTTAAATTATTTTTTCCCCTTGGCTATTTTTCCTCAGTGAGCATGGGAATGCAAATATCTCTTTGATATATTGATTTCGGTGATTTTGGATTGATACCCAGAAGTGACCTTGGCAGATTATATGGTAGTTCCATTTTTAATTGTTTGAGGAACCTCCGTACTGTTTTCCATAAAAGCTGTACCATTTTACATTGGCCACCAACAGTGTGCAAGAGTTCCAATTTCTCCATGTTCTTGCCAACTCTTACCTGTCATAGACTCTAAGTCTAAAGTTCTCTTTTGGCCAGCAAAAGAGCGGATGCAGGATTAAAATGAGGCACGGCTAATGTCTGGGAAAAAGACAAGAGCCCCGAATAAGCGTCCTTGCCCCATATTTATTCAGATCAGAAGGCTTACAAACATGATGGGCGTGTACTAAGAGACAAACTGTGAACATTAACTTGTGGACGTGGGGGAAAAGGGAGGCTTTGAAGATATACAGTGTTTGGGGTTTGGGTCAATATAAAACAAAATCTAGGCACCAGGCAGATGGGTAGATGGTTGTTAACAGCAGAAAGGAGACTCCGTGCCTGTTTAACTTAGCTATCCTAGGGGATGAGGCAGATAGGGAGAATAACCTCAGGGTTAATAAGGCACCTTTTCTTTTGTTGATCATCTGCTCTCTGGGCTGCTTTGCCTGCAGTGCAGCAGTCCATAGTCCAATTCACCAATTTACCTAACCTGGCCCTATTCTCCTGTGAAAGCAGCTTTTCTGCTATAGTCCTAAATTGGGGGTGCTTCCACCCTGAATATCTAATCTTGTTATTCCTATGTATTGGGCTCCTTTGTGCCATTGCTATTTCAGGCCTTTGCCTCTCCCTCTCTATTTTGAGGGCTCTGCACCCTGTATTTTGGGGTGCCTTTGCACCTCCCTATTTCTGGCAACTTTGCACCTCCTATTCTTGGGTTGTCTTTGCACCCCCTTATTTTTAGAGTGTCAATCTGGTTTACCCAAACTCAGGTGTATTTTATGACTTTGTATTTCTTTATTCGTTGTTAACCCATTGGTGTAAGCCCTGGGGATTCCTAAGCTTATCCCCTACACTTAGCTTTTTTTTTCTTGTGGTAATCACTAACAGGTGTGAGGTAATATCTCATGGTGGTTTTGAATTGTATTTCCTTGATGACTAGTGGTATTTAGCATCTTTTCATATACCACATAATTTTGTTGTAACAAGAAAACCACAGAATTAAAAAAAGCAATTTTTTTTTCTGCATTAAGTATTGTGATTCACTATTTTTAGTTGTAGAATGTCAACATGTAACTCATATAATTATGTATAAGTCTATGAAAATATTTTGATTTTGCATTAGTTAAAATTAATATCTAATTAGAAGAAATGACATTATATTTACTTCAACTTGATGAAAGTCCAATTAGAATTTTAAATGTAATCCATATTTTAAAATGCATATAATGGCATTTATTTTTCTTTCTGGCATAAATCTTCTGTCACATTTTAGAAATGTCATACAACTTAATTGCAATGTAAAGGATTATATAGACAATTAACATTATTGAAAATCTTTGCACTTATGTGTAAATCATTTAGTTCAAAGAAAACTTCATAAAATATTAAACAATTTATTAAGTGAAAAAATTTATAACAAATTTACAAATGGGCTGTTTTTTTACAAATAGCAGCTTGTTTGTGAATATGGTTTGGTTCCCCAAATGCTTTCATATATGAAAATGGCTCAGAATTGGACGGATATCCTTTCAAACAGCAGTTCTGCTGCGGACTCCACAAAGTGTATCAGGCAACATACATAAAACTAGGGACTCTAGTTTCCTCTCTATAAAGAAGGAAGAGTAATACCTGCCTCACTGAGATGTTCAAAGGATTGTACTTAATATACTTAATAATGACTTCAAGCATTATGCATTGCCTTAGCCCACTAAGTGCTAGAATGCATAATTATTATTCAACCCCACATGATCTCTACTTTGCCAGGATTATACACTGAGCACAAGAATCACTTAATAAGCACAATGCCATGCTTGGCTGCTCAATAAAAGTTTTCATAATTTAGTGGCTAATCGGTAAGGACAATATGTTAAGACTTTTTTGTATATGATATTTAGATTTCTCAAGCAAAGGACAGTAGAGTACCTATCTGATGAGACCCTAATCAGCTTTGTAAGAGAAAGATGTTGTCATGTATGACATGAAGCTTTTATAATGTCTTGTTTCCAAAGTTTGGAAGGAGGAATGATAAACTCTAATTGTGTTAAACCAAACTTGGAAACGGTCACTCCCTGACCTCTCATAAGTCTTTAATTAATTAGGTGATCACATTGGATTTGTCCATGTGGCAGAAAGATGGGCAGTATATAAAGTTGCTCAAGTCCATGTCCAAGATCATGTGCATGGCAAGACTATCCTGACTGGTGACTTTGATTGTAAAGCTGTAGTCAGAATTCCTGAGCAAGAATCTGTCACCTCCATATGCATATGCAATTTAGCTTTTTCACCCACAATTTACTTTGCTCTGTATTCTCCCTAACTCAATTTTTCCTCTGTTATTTGTAGTATAATGACTGTCCATAATGTTACACTTGTATTAGGTTTTAATTTTTGTCATGCATATTTATATATATAATTTAACTCGATTCACAGAAGAACTTCATGATTAGCAGAATTTTGGAAATACAAAAAGTAAGATTTAATACCTTTATGAGAAATGGTTCTCGAGATCCTCTTGGAAGTTCTAGCTAATTTCTTACTTTAACCAATTCTTGCTTAAAGAACCAATCTTAATCTGGGAAGACTGGCCACTTTGTCAGCGAATGCATATTAACAATTGAGGGATAAAAGGTAAAAGTACTTAGCTATCAGTGTGTCAGATGTCAGAACAACCTCAGCTTCACAGCTAATTGTAAAAGTTGGGAGATTTTTCTCAATGTGATACAACTGATAAGCTGAAAATCAGCTTAACAATTAAAGTAGTCTGTACCCTGGTTTGCCCTAAAATAATACCCATTGCCTAGAATTGTGGGAAGTGCTAAGTGTATTTATGGAACAAGCTTTACATGATGCCTCTTGCATGGTAGAGGGTCTATAAATATAATCTCCCTTAAGGTCGAGGCAGCTCCAACTGAGAAGTTCTATTTGTTTATACAATGTGTTCCTAGAAGTTCATAACTGTGTCAAAGCCTGAAAAAATATTGGGCATTGCTGCCCCAGAGCAAAGAGAAGAATCTAAGACATTATGCTGTGGCATGTCACACAGCAGGCAATTTAAGATTTTAGGTTCTGAAATTCATCTCTTGAAATAGTTCCTAGAATAGATATAGGACATTTATTTTGAGAAATTCAAAACCAATCTTTTACCCTATCGCATTCATTCTCACTGCACACCATGAGGAATGAGAAGGTCAAATAAAACCAACCCCAGATTTTTGATATGTAGATCTGATAAGTGCTTTATTTAGAAACATAACATTTAATAGATCTCAAGCTTCTAGTTCCCAAGGCTTTGCAGTGTTTACTGACGTAATGAATTAACTATTTGTGTGTGCTTGTGCGTGTGTGTGTGTGTGTGTGTGTGTGTGTAGAGGGCAATGATTAGTTCCTATTTTTTTCTGGACCTTATGGATGCGGTGGTTGGAAAACTTGGTTGTTTATCTGGAATGTGTTCACAATCTTGGTCACCCAGGGTCTTTTTAGGATTGGTCAAATAAACGGCACAGATTCCTGAAGTCAGCCTTTGCATTTCCAGGTTGAAATCACTTTGTTCAAGTTAGTTTCACAGGACATGTGGACTGAAACTTCTAACACTGTCATGTTAGTGGAGAAGATGTGTGAGGTTTCCTTCTTTATGGACTCTGTAGGTGCAGAAGTATAACCACCATTGCCCAGAATTGTCACTCAAATGAATAATAAGTGAAAACTTAAAAATAAGATTTTAAATAATATGGGACTGCATTGTGTGGAAAGAGTAGTCTCACTCACCCTTATTAGAATGGCATTTATTATCCGCAAGGATATCAGCAATTCTTGCTGACCAATGTAAACCATCACTAACAAAATCTCCTTCAGGTGATTGGTAGAACAGCTTAAAATGAAATGAGGCAGTTAATATTTTAGTGTGGAGAGACATCCTTGTCTTTATAAGGAAGTTAAATACCTAATCAAATTCTGAATTAGAATGCAAAAATTAGCAGATCACAAAGCTTAGCAGGTATAACGTTTGGAAATATGTCTAAACAGCCAAAGTAAATTATGTTAGAAAAAATCCTTCTGAGGAAGAGAACTAAGTTTAGGAAAGATTGTTTGGCATTAAAAGGTAGGGCACTATTTTAGTCATGGTCTAGAGGGAAATCCAAAGAGATAGCTAATGTAATTTCCATTGCAAATAAATAGTAATTTACGAGAGGAAAAGAGGGAATAAAGGAGAAGAAGGACCTAGGGAATGTTAGTTATTGGGAAGAATCTGAAACCTGTGTGAAAGGTGGAGTTAGGAATTTCTAGGGTCAGTGATATAACGGAAGAAATTGTAGGAAAAGTTGCTTAATACAGTTTGTTACATCATTGATGTGAATTATTGATGTAAAATTCCTCTCCTTGCAGGATATGTATGTATGAGTGTGTATATAAAAGGGACAATCAATTGAGAAAGCCTCAAACAAAAAGAATCACAGATAGGTGAGGATTAATTGATAGAAAGTTACAAGGAATTAGAATCATGAAGCCAGAAGCCATAAAATATGAAAATCTTGAAAATACAAGTCCTGAAGTCCTAGAAACTAAAATACTTAGGAATCCTGGGAACAATGTGTAACATACACCTTTAATTGTCATCTGGACAAAACTGGTACAGTTGAAATTTGCTTTTTTTGCCAATTCTATGTGAGACTTTTTTTTTCCATTTTCAAATTAAGTTTAGTTGGGATTTCATTCCCGTAGTTTGAGCCGCTTGAAATACAATGATTTCGGTTGCATATCTTTTAATAACATGTTGCTGGACTTTGTTTTGTTGACCAATGAAAGACAAAACTGCAAGCCACAAAATAAAATATATGCGTCTATTTGGGCTGTTAGGGATTACAATCTAGGAGTCACATATTTGATAAAATCAAAAAGTGTGTTTTGGGGAAGACAAAGGAGGTTAGAGTTTTTCAAGAGGAAAGAGGGAGTTTGAATAAACTATTTTGAAAAATATAATAGGTCTGCTATAGCTGTAGTTACACTAAGCTATACGTGATAGGTTCTAGGTTTGGGAGAAATCCATTTATGTCCAGCCTAATATGTAGCATATGTCTTGACTTTTAGCTCAGTTCAGCAATGATTTCAAGAATTTGAGACAATAGACTTGCATAAGCCCCACTTCCTCAAGGTCCTCCGGGTAGGATTTTAAATAACTATTTTAGCAATGCTTACTCCACTTTATTCTCTTTGTTACCAGTTTTCTGGAGTTATTTTTGCACATCCCTCCCCCTCACATGTGTGACTCTGCTTCTTAAGGACAGCTCAGAATCTTTGGTTTTAGCCGTCATCACACCCTTGTTTATTATTTTCCTATTTTTGCTATCCTTACACTCTATGCCTTTGCCCATGATGCTACCAGCTATCTTTCTTAAAATTTTAAATAATATTTCTCTTTTTAAGTAACTGTGATAGCCGCACTTTGTGGCAGAAGACTTGGACTTTTTCATTTTCACACTCAAGGGCACTTTGAGGCCACTGTTTAACCCTTTATTTCATCTGTGCTCTGTTACCGGTGGGGAGAGTTACAGTATCCTGTGCAAAGCGATAAGGTGACTGCTGCATAGAGTGAGTGGTAGAACACATGCAATCTGGTCAATAAAGTTGAAGGTAATTTTCCATATTTTCTCATTGGTTAAAAGGGAAGAAGTACTTGCTACCTAACCAGAACGAATATGACTGGCACTTGTCTTTAATATAAAATAATAATAATAATAATAATAATAATAATAATAATAATAGTGGCCAAAACTTCTCATTGTGAAATGAGTTTGGAAATATTTTTACCCGCAGACATCAGACATGGTACACAAACACACACATGTGTGCAGATTTACAGTGGCAGACGCTATAAGGGATAAAATTTTAAAGTGAAAAAAAACAAAATGATGTAAAAATAAATCATATTTAAAGAAAATAATACATTTCAATAATGTTAATTAGAATAAATGAAAATATAATAGATGAAACTTGGCTTAATATATTTAAAAAAATATTTTTAACATTTATTCATTTTTGAGAGGCAGAGACAGAGCATGAGCGGGGAAGGGGCAGAGAGAGCGAGACACAGAAACCGAACCAGGCTCCAGGCTCTGAGCTGTCAGCACAGAGCCCGACGCGGGGCTCGAACTCACGAACTACAAGTTCATGACCTGAGCCGAAGTCGGACGCTCAACTGATTGAGCCACCCAGGTGCCCCAGCTTAATATATTTTTAGTAGAGATTAATTAGTGTTAACATATTTTTAAGTATTAAACATTGTTTTTAAAAATGTGTTACTAAAATGCTGTCAGGATGAAAATGGTGTGTCTAAATATCTGATCATTCATTCCTTATTGCTTAAAGGGCTGCTTAAAATATAGAATTCAAATTACTTTGCCCACTAGGCTCAGCCACCTTCCCAAGCTATATTTCCTAATTTCTTTCCAATTTCTTAAAATAATCCTAAGAACACACTGCTTTGATCCTGTTGAGGATCGTAGTTGTATTTTTACAGTCTCATGATTTTTAGTCCTGAAACGTTTTCTCACAACCCCTTCTTCATCTTCCACCATATTTTCTACCTGGCAAATACTTATCCCTAAAGGCTCACCTTTTTCATCGCAGACAGGATTGACCACTTCCACCTTAAGAGCTTACTACTGACATGGTAGTAGTCACATTAAATACATATCTTTTCTCAACAGACTCCATCCACCACTAATTTTGAAATCAATAAAGGCCAAGAACCAAGAGCCAAATTTTATACGCTTGTATATTTCTTCAATGTTTTGCAAACACGTTGTGCATATTTGAAAAACTGTTCTAAATAACAAAAAATTAACCTAATATTTATTTTTTATCTTTAAAGTTTATTTATTTTTAGAGAGAGAGAGAGTACAAGCAAGGGAGGAAGACAGAATCCCAAGCAGGCTCTGCACTAACAGCATGGAGCCTGATGTGGGGGCTTGAACTCATGAACTGTGAGATCAGAACCTGAGCTGAAAGCAAGAGTTGGACACTTAACCAACTGAGCCACCCAGGCACCCCCTAACCTAGTATTAATTTAGAGTAGAGTGGCTTATAGTAGATTGCTTTTAGAGGTTCATAATGAATGTGCCCTTTTAGAATTATTTTAAACTTTATTTGTGTCTTAGGATTCTGTTTTGTTTTGCTTTTCTCATCTTTAATGTAATAATTAATACATGCATGAATGGATACAAAGGACTTAGAGCTGTAGTTCATAAAAAGTAAGTATTCCATAAACTTCATCTAACATTTTTAAATTAACTTTATGTCTTGAATATTTATATGGGTTTAATCAGAAGTAAGAATACAGAGAAAGTTCATGAACTACCTACCGGCTCTGGGGTTTCCTATGGCTACTGAGTAAAAGGGTAGACATGCAAGAATTGTTTTGCTGTTGTTTACACATTGCGATGCATTATGCAATGTAACTGGGATTTGAAAGTCCATGTAAATTATAACTATAACTTCTGTATGATGGACCATAGCATTAACAATTACAGAATTCAATTTAAAGGAATTACATTAGTGTTGGCTGTTTTCAATGAGCTACTTTAAAAGTTAATTATTTTTTCATTTAATGGTTTTAACAAGGAAGTAGCTCTTCAAGAAGGTTGAAAAGCATGATTTCTTTGACTCTTCTTTTTTTTTTTTTTTTAATGTTTACTTATTTTGAAAGAGAGAGAGTACAGGCAGAGGAGGAGCTGAAAGAGAGGGAGAGAGAATCGCAAGCAGGCTCTGTGCTGCCAGCTCAGAGCCCCATGTTGGACTTGAACCTATGAACTGTGAGATCATGACCTGACCCGAAACCAAGAGTTGGCCTCTTAACCAAATGAGCCACCCAGGTGCTCCCTTTGACTATTCTTTTTTTTTTTTTTCTTAAGTTTATTTACTTATTTTGAGAAAGAGAGCAGGGGAGAGGCAGAGAGCGAGAGAGAGAAGGAGGGAGACAATCCGAAGCAGGCTCCATGCTATCAGCATGGAGCTCAAAGGAGGACTTCATCTCAAGAACTGTGAGATCATACCTGAACTGAAACCAAGAGTTGGATGCTTAGTTGACTGAGCTACCCAGGTGCCCCTGACTATTCTTCATCAAAATGTTTTACTGTTCAGTCACTGTCTGATCTCTTAAAATAAGTATTGAATCATATGATGGATGCAGGACTTTGAGTAACTCAGAGGAGTTCTTTGCAAACAAGCAAATTAGAAAAAATTCAGAGGCAATCATAAGGCTTGATTTCTACTATATAATGGCTCTAGCATATGACAGTTTCTCTTTTTTTAAAGTTTTATTTATTTATTTTGAGAGAGAGAGAAAGAGCAAGCATGAGTGGGGGAAGGGCAGAGAAAGAGAGGGAGAGAATCCCAGGCAAGTTCTGCGCTTTCAATACAAAGCCCGATATGGGGCCTGAACCCACAAACTATGAAATCATGACCTGAGCTGAAATCAACGAGTCAGACATTTAACTGACTGAGCCACCCAGGTGCCTGACAGTTGTTTCTTAACATCAAACTACAAGCAGACATTTTTAGTGATTACTTAGTGTGATAAGAAAGGAGAACTTCTGCTTCTTAATTCTTACCTTTTAAAACTATACACCTTGGGGCGTCTGGGTGGCTCAGTGAGTTAAGTGTCCAACTTTAGCTCAGGTCATGATTTTGCAGTCTGTGAGTTTGAGCCCCACTTTGGGCTCTGTGCTAACAGCTCAGAGTCTGGAGCCTCTTTTGGATTCTGTGTCTCCCTCTCTCTCTGCCCCTCCCCACTTGTACTCTGTCTGTCTGTCTCTCTCTCTCTCTCTCAAAAATAAACATTAAACAAAATATTTAGGACTATACCTGCATGGATCTCAGCTTTTGGTAAGGGAAACAATCATGGTCAACTTTAAGGTTGCTCTCCATACCTGGTTAGTAGTTGTTCTGGAGAGAGGAAAGGGAGAATATATCTTCTGTGAGTAAGAGAGATTTTTGTAGGTATTCACTTTTATTGAGGAAAAAAAAAAATGTTTGGACTTCCTTAGCATTTTGAACATCAGCTATAACAATACTAAACCAGAAAAGAACATTATTCAGGCAACACAAGCATGTTCATTTCTGATAAGGAAGGTAGTACAAGTACCCACCCTTAGGGAATAACTATAGTGGTATCAGTTATGGTATAAACAGCTGTATACATGGTTGTATTATTTCCAAAATAGTAGGCCTCAGCTTTTTTTTTTTTTTGAGGATAACAATGTTTATGACATAGCTTGTGAACATGTGCTGACACAAGTGGTTTTGTAAAGACATTTATTTGAACACTCATTCATTCAGCAATCTGTTCTCTAAGAAGGGGTGGCAGATATAAATCTTAGGAAACATAACGACCCCAAAACTGCACAGGGGTTGCGTGTGGCTAATTTTTCAATTTTCCTGGACTATAAAAACAATGAGCTTTGAAGTTTTATTAGTGTTTTGGAAAATTATTGTGCATCTCGGCCTCTTGGCATTTTCCAAAGTCCTCATAGGCATGGGGAATTTCACATGCGTCCTGTACTCCCAGGCAGAGGTCTAACTTGCTTCCTCTTCTTTTTTAAGGCTAGGTACCCGGAATATGGCTTGTCTGCCACTCAGATAGATGTACATATGGCATGAACTCAGAATACATCAATATGTAGGCAACACCTACATATGTAGGATATTTATTTATGGTGTCATGGCACCCAGAAATCTGGCTTTCAGAAGTAACAGTAACACTGGAGATTGTTCTGTACAATGCTTAGTATGAGCAGGGTAAAGAGTGCATGTCTAACAAAGGGCAAGATAGTCGTTGATAGTACTCCAATGATAGTCGGATCCTATCAACAAGTCTGAGAACTTTTAAATATCTTCCAAATAAATCTTTCTTCTCAAACTAGTAACAGGAACTTAAACTATCGTTTTCCCAATTTCTAGAATACAGAAATAGCAATGACCACTAACATGAATTATAGAACTATGTAATACTTGAATATGGACTTCAGAATTACCTTATTTTAAGGTCCTATAGAGTAAGTAGTTTTTGTTTGTTTCTTCCCCTTTGAACAAATCAAAACTTGAATGACTCTCTGAGGGTAGAATTTTTATTTTAAAGTATCAATGCTAATAGCTTCCTAAACTAATAGTTGTGAAGTTAAAAAGCTGCTTCCTGAGGGTATGGCTTCTGATAAACATGAAACTAGGTGCTGATTGAGATCCCTCCCTTTGGAATATTGGCATGTCTTGGCACACCCTCAACAACTGGGACCTATCAGGATTAAATCAGGCTTCTCACACAATCTCAAAGATGCAAGAGACAACTAAGACCTAGGAGAAAGTTGAATGATAAGGCTTATCTCCTATACAAGGCCAACTCTTGAAGAATGGGATAGATAGCTGTGTCACCTAATACACAGAAACAACACAAAGAGCCAAACAAAATGAGCAAACAGAGCAATATATTCCAAATGAAAAAGGAATACAAAGCCTCAGAAAAAGACTTTAATGAAACAGAGATGAGTAATCTACCTGAAGGAGAGTTTGAAGTAATGATCATAAAGATACTCACCAAACTCAGGAGAAGAATGGGTGAGCACAGTGAGAACTTTAAAAAAGAAACAGAGGGGCGCCTGGGTGGCTCAGTGGGTTAAGTGTCCGACTTCGACTCAGGTAATGATCTCATGATCTGTGAGTTCGAGTGAGCCCCGTGTCGGGCTCTGTGCTGACAGCTCAGAGCCTGGAGCCTGTTTCGGATTCTGTGTCTCCCTCTCTCTCTGACCCTCCCCTGTTCATGCTCTGTTTCTCTCTGTCTCAAAAATAAATGTTAAAAAACATTTAAAAGAATTAAAAAAAGAGAAAATATAAGAAAGTAGAAACAGAAGTCACAGAGCTGAAAAATAAAATAATTGAATTGAAAAATACACTAGAGCGTTTCAATTGAAGATTAGATGAAGCAGAAAAATGGGTCAATTACTTGGAATACAGGTGGAACTCACCCAAACAGCAGTGAAAAGAAAAAAAGAATTTTAAAGAGTGAAGATAGCTTAAGGGATCTATGGACAACATCAAGTGGAATAATATTTGCATTACAGGTGTCCCAGAAAGAGAAGAGAGACAGAGAAAGGGGCAGAAAACTGATTAGAAGAAATAATGGCTTAATCTTCTCTAACTTAGGGAAGGAAACATACACACAGGTCCAGGAAGCACAGAGATTTCCAAATAAGATGAACCCTAAGACATCCACACGAAGACACATTATAATTATAATGTCAAAATTAAAGAATCTTAAAAGCAGTGAGAAAAACAACTTGTCATGTAAAAGGGAAGATGATAAGCTGATTTCTCATGAGAAACTCTGTAGACCAGAAAGGAGTGGCATAAAATATTCAAAGTGCTGAAAGGAAAAAAAACTTGGAGTTCCGGAAGATGGCGGCGTAGGAGGACGCTGGGCTCACCTCGCGTCCTGCTGATCACTTACATTCCACCTACACCTGCCTAAAGAACCCAGAAAACCGCCAGAGGATTAGCAGAAGGGAGTCTCCAGAGCCAAGCGCAGACGAGAGGCCCACGGAAGAGGGTAGGAAGGGCGGCGAGGCGGTGCTCGCTCCACGGACTGGCGGGAGGGAGCCGGGGCGGAGGGGCGGCTCGCCGGCCAAGCAGAGTCCCCGAGTCTGGCAGGCAAAAGCGGAGGGGCCGGACGGACTGTGTTCCGACAGCAAGCGCGACTTAGCGTCTGGGAGGTCAGAAGTTAACAGCTCTGCTCAGAAAGCGGGAAGGCTGGAGGACAAAGGGAGGGAGAGCTGCTGAGCCCCCGGACGGCAGAGCTCAGCTTGGCGGGGAACAAAGGCGCTCGCCAGCGCCATCTCCCCCGCCCATCCCCCAGCCAAAATCCCAAAGAGAACCAGTTCCTGCCAGGGAACTTGCTCACTCCACGCAAACACCCAACTCTGTGCTTCTGCGGAGCCAAACCTCCGGCAGCGGATCTGACTCCCTCCTGCTGCCATAGGGCCCCTCCTGAAGTGGATCACCTAAGGAGAAGCGAGCTAAGCCTGCCCCTCCTGCCCCTGTGCACCTTGCCTACCCACCCCAGCTAATACGCCAGATCCCCAGCACCACAAGCCTGGCAGTGTGCAAGTAGCCCAGATGGGCCACGCCACCCCACAGTGAATCCCGCCCCTAGGAGAGGGGAAGAGAAGGCACACTCCAGTCTGACTGTGGCCCCAGCAGTGGGCTGGGGGCAGACATCAGGTCGGACTGCGGCCCGCCCACCAACTCCAGTTATACACCACAGCACGGGGGAAGTGCCCTGCAGGTCCTCACCACTCCAGGGACTATCCAAAATGACCAAACGGAAGAATTCCCCTCAGAAGAATCTCCAGGAAATAACAACAGCTAATGAACTGATCAAAAAGGATTTAAATAATATAACAGAAAGTGAATTTAGAATAATAGTCATAAAATTAATCGCTGGGCTTGAAAACAGTATACAGGACAGCAGAGAATCTCTTGCCACAGAGATCGAGGGACTAAGGAACAGTCACGAGGAGTTGAAAAACGCTTTAAACGAAATGCAAAACAAAATGGAAACCACGATGGCTCGGCTTGAAGAGGCAGAGGAGAGAATAGGTGAACTAGAAGATAAAGTTATGGAGAAAGAGGAAGCTGAAAGAGAGATAAAAAAATCCAGGAGTATGAGGGGAAAATTAGAGAACTAAGTGATACACTAAAAAGAAATAATATACGCATAATTGGTATCCCAGAGGAGGAAGAGAGAGGGAAAGGTGCTGAAGGGGTACTTGAAGAAATTATAGCTGAGAACTTCCCTGAACTGGGGAAGGAAAAAGGCATTGAAATCCAAGAGGCACAGAGAACTCCCTTCAGACGTAACTTGAATCGATCTTCTGCACGACATATCATAGTGAAACTGGCAAAATACAAGGATAAAGAGAAAATTCTGAAAGCAGCAAGGGATAAACGTGCCCTCACATATAAAGGGAGACCTATAAGACTCGTGACTGATCTCTCTTTTGAAACTTGGCAGGCCAGAAAGGCTTGGCACGATATCTTCAGTGTGCTAAACAGAAAAAATATGCAGCCGAGAATCCTTTATCCAGCAAGTCTGTCATTTAGAATAGAAGGAGAGATAAAGGTCTTCCCAAACAAACAAAAACTGAAGGAATTTGTCACCACGAAACCAGCCCTACAAGAGATCCTAAGGGGGATCCTGTGAGACAAAGTACCAGAGACATCACTACAAGCATAAAACATACAGACATCACAATGACTCTAAACCCGTATCTTTCTATAATAACACTGAATGTAAATGGATTAAATGCGCCAACCAAAAGACATAGGGTATCAGAATGAATAAAAAAACAAGACCCATCTATTTGCTGTCTACAAGAGACTCATTTTAGATCTGAGGACACCTTTCGATTGAGAGGGAGGGGATGGAGAACTATTTATCATGCTCCTGGAAGCCAAAAGAAAGCTGGAGTAGCCATACTTATATCAGACAAACTAGACTTTAAATTAAAGTCTGTAACAAGAGATGAAGAAGGGCATTATATAATAAATACAGGGTCTATCCATCAGGAAGAGCTAACAATTATAAATGTCTATGCGCCAAATACCCGAGCCCCCAGATATATAAAACAATTACTCATAAACATAAGCAACCTTATTGATAAGAATGTGGTCATTGCAAGGGACTTTAACACCCCACTTACAGAAATGGATAGATCATCTAGACACACAGTCAATAAAGAAACAAGGTCCCTGAATGATACATTGGATCAGATGGACTTGACAGATATATTTAGAACTCTGCATCCCAAAGCAACAGAATATACTTTCTTCTCGAGTGCACATGGAACATTCTCCAAGATAGATCATATACTGGGTCACAAAACAGACCTTCATAAGTTTACAAGAATTGAAATTATACCATGCATACTTTCAGACCACAATGCTATGAAGCTTGAAATCAACCACAGGAAAAAGTCTGGAAAACCTCCAAAAGCATGGAGGTTAAAGAACACCCTACTAACGAATGAGTGGGTCAACCAGGCAATTAGAGAAGAAATTAAAAAATATATGGAAACAAACGAAAATGAAAATACAACAATCCAAATGCTTTGGGACGCAGCAAAGGCAGTCCTGAGAGGAAAATACATTGCAATCCAGGCCTATCTCAAGAAACAAGAAAAATCCCAAATACAAAATCTAACAGCACACCTAAAGGAAATAGAAGCAGAACAGCAAAGGCAGCCTAAACCCAGCAGAAGAAGAGAAATCATAAAGATCAGAGCAGAAATAAACAATATAGAATCTAAAAAAACTGTAGAGCAGATCAACGAAACCAAGAGTTGGTTTTTTGAAAAAATAAACAAAATTGACAAACCTCTAGCCAGGCTTCTCAAAAAGAAAAGGGAGATGACCCAAATAGATAAAATCATGAATGAAAATGGAATTATTACAACCAATCCCTCAGAGATACAAACAATTATCAGGGAATACTATGAAAAATTATATGCCAACAAATTGGACAACCTGGAAGAAATGGACAAATTCCTAAACACCCACACGCTTCCAAAACTCAATCAGGAGGAAATAGAAAGCTTGAACAGACCCATAACCAGCGAAGAAATTGAATCGGTTATCAAAAATCTCCCAACAAATAAGAGTCCAGGACCAGATGTCTTCCCAGGGGAGTTCTACCAGACGTTTAAAGCAGAGATAATACCTATCCTTCTCAAGCTATTCCAAGAAATAGAAAGGGAAGGAAAACTTCCAGACTCATTCTATGAAGCCAGTATTACTTTGATTCCTAAACCAGACAGAGACCCAGTAAAAAAAGAGAACTACAGGCCAATATCTCTGATGAATATGGATGCAAAAATTCTCAATAAGATACTAGCAAACCGAATTCAACAGCATATAAAAAGAATTATTCACCATGATCAAGTGGGATTCATTCCTGGGATGCAGGGCTGGTCCAACATTCGCAAATTGATCAACGTGATACATCACATTAACAAAAAAAGAAGAACCATATGATCCTGTCAATCGATGCAGAAAAGGCCTTTGACAAAATCCAGCACCCTTTCTTAAGAAAAACCCTTGAGAAAGTCGGGATAGAAGGAACATACTTAAAGATCATAAAAGCCATTTATGAAAAGCCCACAGCTAACATCATCCTCAATGGGGAAAAACTGAGAGCTTTTTCCCTGAGATCAGGAACACGACAAGGATGCCCATTCTCACCGCTGCTATTTAATATAGTGCTGGAAGTTCTAGCATCAGCAATCAGACAACAAAAGGAAATCAAAGGCATCAAAATTGGCAAAGATGAAGTCAAGCTTTCGCTTTTTGCAGATGACATGATATTATACATGGAAAATCCGATAGACTCCACCAAAAGTCTGCTAGAACTGATACATGAATTCAGCAAAGTCGCAGGATACAAAGTCAATGTACAGAAATCAGTTGCATTCTTATACACTAACAATGAAGCAACAGAAAGACAACTAAAGAAACTGATCCCATTCACAATTGCACCAAGAAGCATAAAATACCTAGGAATAAATCTAACCAAAGATGTAAAAGATCTGTATGCTGAAAACTATAGAAAGCTTATGCAGGTAATTGAAGAAGATATAAAGAAATGGAAAGACATTCCCTGCTCATGGATTGGAAGAATAAATATTGTCAAAATGTCAATACTACCCAAAGCTATCTACACATTCAATGCAATCCCAATCAAAATTGCACCAGCATTCTTCTCGAAACTAGAACAAGCAATCCTAAAATTCATATGGAATCACAAAAGGCCCTGAATAGCCAAAGTAATTTTGAAGAAGAAGACCAAAGCAGGAGGCATCACAATCCCAGACTTTAGCCTCTACTACAAAGCTGTCATCATCAAGACAGCATGGTATTGGCATAAAAACAGACACATAGACCAATGGAATAGAATAGAAACCCCAGAACTAGACCCACAAACGTATGGCCAACTCATCTTTGACAAAGCAGGAAAGAACATCCAATGGAAAAAAGACAGTCTCTTTAACAAATGGTGCTGGGAGAACTGGACAGCAACATGCAGAAGGTTGAAACTAGACCACTTTCTCACACCATTCACAAAAATAAACTCAAAATGGATAAAGGACCTGAATGTGAGACAGGAAACCATCAAAACCTTAGAGGAGAAAGCAGGAAAAGACCTCTCTGACCTCAGCCGTAGCAATCTCTTGCTCGGCACATCCCCAAAGGCAAGGGAATTAAAAGCAAAAGTGAATTACTGGGACCTTATGAAAATAAAAAGCTTCTGCACAGCAAAGGAAACAACCAACAAAACTAAAAGGCAACCAACGGAATGGGAAAAGATATTTGCAAATGACACATCGGACAAAGGGCTAGTATCCAAAATCTATAAAGAGCTCATCAAACTCCACACCCGAAAAACAAATAACCCAGTGAAGAAATGGGCAGAAAACATGAATAGACACTTCTCTAAAGAAGACATCCGGATGGCCAACAGGCACATGAAAAGATGTTCAACGTCGCTCCTTATCAGGGAAATACAAATCAAAACCACATTCAGATACCACCTCACGCCAGTCAGAGTGGCCAAAATGAAGAAATCAGGAGACTATAGATGCTGGAGAGGATGTGGAGAAACGGGAACCCTCTTGCACTGTTGGTGGGAATGCAAATTGGTGCAGCCGCTCTGGAAAGCAGTGTGGAGGTTCCTCAGAAAATTAAAAATAGACCTACCCTATGACCCAGCAATAGCACTGCTAGGAATTTATCCAAGGGATACAGGAGTACTGATGCATAGGGGCACCTGTACCCCAATGTTTATAGCGGCACTCTCAACAATAGCCAAATTATGGAAAGAGCCGAAATGTCCATCAACTGATGAATGGATAAAGAAATTGTGGTTTATATACACAATGGAATACTACGTGGCAATGAGAAAAAATGAAATATGGCCTTTTGTAGCAACATGGATGGACCTGGAGAGTGTGATGCTAAGTGAAATAAGCCATACAGAGAAAGACAGATACCATATGGTTTCACTCTTATGTGGATCCTGAGAAACGTAACAGAAACCCATGGGGGAGGGGAAGGAAAAAAAAAAGAGGTTAGAGTGGGAGAGAGCCAAAGCATAAGAGACTCTTAAAAACTGAGAACAAACTGAGGGTTGATGGGGGGTGGGAGGGAGGGCAGGGTGGGTGATGGGTATTGAGGAGGGCACCTTTTGGGATGAGCACTGGGTGTTGTATGGAAACCAATTTGACAGTATTTTCACATATTAAAAAATAAAAAAAATAAAAAATAATAAAATAAAATAAAAAGAAAAAAAACTTCCAACCAAGAATACTCTACTCTGAAAGATGATCATTCAGAATTGAAATGGAGATGAAGAATTTCCAGGTAAGAAAAAGCTTACGGAGTTCATCACCACTAAACCAGCCTTAAAGAAATGTTAAAGGAATGTCTTTAGACTGAAAAGAAAAGGCACTAATTAAAAACAAAACGGGGTTGCCTGGGTGGTTTAGTCAGTTGAACATGTGACTCTTGGTTTCAGCTCAGGTCATGGGATCTCACAGTTCCTGGGTTTGAGCCCTGTGCAGAGCCTGCTTGGGATTCTCTCTCTTCCTCTCTCTCTCTCTCTGCCTCTCCCCTGCTCACACGCTCCTGTGCTCTCTTTTTCTCAAAATAAATAGTTGGAAAATTAAAAACAAGAAAACATGGAAGTAGCAATCTCACTGGCAAAAGCAAATATTTAGTAGATAGTTGATTATTAATCAAGCTAGTATGAAAGTAAAAAACAAAAGTAGTAGAATTAATTGTAACTACAGGGATAGTTAAGGGATATACAAGGAATACTTATGGGGTAATTTAAAGGATACACAAAATAGAAAGATGTAAAAAAGGACATAAAAGATGAGAGTAGGAGAGCAAAAATATAGACTCTTTAGAATGTATTCAAATTTGAGTCACTATCACCTTAAAAGAGAATTTATCTGATTAAAACATGGGCAGAGGATCTAAATAGACATTTTCTAAAGAAGACCTAGAGATTGACAACAAACACATGAAAAGATGTTCAATCGCACTAACCATCAGGAAAATGAAAACCCAAACCACAATGAGATATCATCTAATGCCTTTCAGAATGGCTATTTTCAAAAAGACCAGAAATAACAAGTGTTGGAGAAGATGTGGAGAAAAGGGATCACTGGTACATTGCTGATGGGAAGGTAAATCAGAGCAATCACTATGGAAAACAGTATGGAGGTTCCTCAAAAAAATTAAAAGTAGAAGAGCTCTATAATCCAGCTATTGCACTTCTGAGTATTTATGTGAAGAAAACAAAAATACTAATTTGGAAAGATAGATGCACCCTTTTGTTCATTGCAGCATTATTTACAATGGCAGAGGTATGGAAACAACCAAAGTGTCCATTGATGGATAAATAAAGAAGTTCTGGTGTATAAACACACACACACACACACACACACACACACACACACACACAGTACTTAGTCTTAAGGGAAAAAAAAGGAAATCTTAGCATTTGCAACACCATGGATGAAACTTGAGGGTATTATGCTAAGTGAAGTAAGTCAGATTGAGAAAGACAAATTCCATAATACTTCACTTATATTTGGAATTTGAAAAACAAACAGACAAAACAAAACTCATAGATACAGAGAATAGATTGGTGGTTATCAGAGGAGAAAGGGGTTGTGGGTTGGCCAAAAAGGGTGATGGAGGTCAGTTGTGTGGTGATGGATGGCAACTAGATTTACGGTAATCCCTTTGTAGTGTATACAAATACCAAATTATTATGTTGTAACCTGAAACTGATATAATGCTATATACCAATTTTATCTCAATTAAGAAAAATAAAGAGCAGTGTTGATACTTCTCCAAAACCTATGTTCTCCATACCATCCAATATTGTCTATCAAAATCAAAGTCTGACAAACACAAAGGTATGGCATAGTCTTACATTTTTGACATGTGTCATTTTATTTATCACAATAAACCAAAAAAAGACATGTTCTGTCCAAAAATTATATGAAAACGGGTACATGGTAAAGCTGGGAACTGCAGCTAACCATTGCTTCTTGGTCTTTTGGCTAAGATCAAGTGGAACTGAAGCTAACCAGTCTGACTTTTGAATACGTATTATTAAGAAATGCTAATTAATAATCTCTAATTTGCTGGGGTAAGAACTCTGACTAGAGTCAGTATAACCCAGATTGTTGTATGTGATCGTTAAGACATGACAATATGTGAACATGTGCTGTGTTTAAGGGGTTTATTTTTGCTCTGTATTTGGGGGGATCTTTTTGCTTGTTAAGTGAACATTAAACCTCTCTGTTTCCTGGTTTTTAGTGACAATCTTCTAAATTTTTTTTTAAATTGAAGTATAGTTGCCCCAGTGTTTCAAGTGTACAACATAGTGTTTGGACAAGTCTGTCAGTTGCACTTTGCTCACCTCAAGTGCAGTTATCCTCTATCATCATAAAACGCTATTTGCAATACTATTGACTAAATTCCAAACAAAATACTGATGGGGAAGGGAAGAGCTCTAGGGGGGATATGTATGTTCCCTGCAGTAATGGAAAAGATAATAGTCTATGAGAGACTGGAGCAGTGGGCAGTGTTTTTCTGATTCTTGACAATGCTCAAGGCAGACAGTTAAACCTGGATAATAATGGCTGTGTGGGGAAACAAGAATTAAAAATCCTCAGCCTCACAAAAAATCCCCCAAGTCCACAGTTCAGGCTTGGCAAGGATGTAGTGGAGTATCACTTATGTATGTGAATTATAATTTATATATAATGCATAGGGAAAACAATAATTCTCTCCTATGGGTATGGGTGTGTGTGTGTGTGTGTGTGAAGTGACATACAGTCTATGGAAGGAAGAGCGCAGTGCCTGACAATGTCAATCATTTAAAAAATTTTAATGATTTTTATTGATATTTTTATCATGAATTATTTGTTTTTTTAAATAATGAACGGGTCATTATTAAAATGCTGAGGATAAATTCTTTTAATTTAAAATCGTAACATTAGAGATGTCTGTACTCCTTATATTTCTGTATATCTTATATTTATCACTAAATTTGACTGGTCTTCCTCTCCCTTTGTTTTCCCTAGAATGTAATTATCACTCTAAGTACAACCTAAATTTTGGGGAAAAAATAGCACCTAGGTTAATAGGTAGAAAACTTTTGGAGCTATAGTTAAAAAGTAATTTTTAAGTTATTCTTGATGCTTCATACTAAGTTGATGTATGAATATATGGTGGCAATAAACTTACTTTTTTAGTAGTACAGTTTCTGTCCAATTAAAATATGCTTATTAGCATTTGTTTGAGTTATGTATGAATAAATGCATACAAATCTTCCATTTGTGTACTTGTAGCAGATGAAACTAATAGGAGTACCTAAAACAGATGAGATATAGTCTGGCTGCAGTTCAACTACAGAGCACATAAGTCTTCCCTTGTGTTAAAGCCTTCATACCATTAAACTGTTATTTATTGATCCTGCTGACAAGGGCAGCAAAGCAGAGTAATTTCACATCTCAAAATGAAAAAAAAAATAAATTAAAAAATCCCTTTTCTGATAGATTGTGCATATCCAGTGCTAAGCATTCCATATTTATATTTTTCCAGTCCTTGATTTCCTTATATGCCCAGGAATAATATTGCCATAAATGAGATTAATGTGTGGAAGTATCATCTCTGCTTTTTTAATTGATAGTATCTTGTGTTTAATTCATTTATCAAAAATATTACTATCAGGAAGGGAGAAAATCTAGTAAGGCAAATGCCACATTAAAATGTAATAAAATTCTTAACCTTATCTTTTAGTATCAATTGGCTAGGTTTACTAAGGTTTTTCAAAAAAGAGAAAATTACTAATAGGAAATATAGTAATTATGGTAATGATTAAAGTAATGTTTATCTTTTTATGTTTTTAGTTTTGTCTTCTTCCTCTATTTTTTTTCTACTTGTGGAATCTACAGAGAGACAGCAGTGAACAGCTGTGCTAACTAATTCCCTATCAATTTGGAAAGGGGGGGATTTATTCTAAAACTGAGCAATTATGACCTATGATTTGGAATATAATATTTAAATGTGAATTGTATATGTTCAGTTTTATTTAGTTAATTAATTTTAGTATTCCTTACTATTATTTTCTGTGCCAATTTTTAACAGGGTTTTCATTTAGAATACTGAATTTTCTACTAACTTACAACATAGAGCTGCTATGCTGCACTGTTATCTTTTTTCCCTCTGTACTCATTTATGTATTGAGAGTGATGAAAATTTGATGTATCGGTTCAACATTATATCATTGAATTTGCCATAAATGTAGGCGCCGTCTTCTTCTTCTTCTTCTTCTTCTTCTTCTTCTTCTTCTTCTTCTTCTTCTTCTTCTTCTTCTTCTTCAACTATAGAATAATGGATGGTTTCTGTGTTTTTCTTGGCTTAATCAATCTCTTCAGTGATGGATCCAGAGGAAGCAAGTCCAGATGAAAGATCTCTGCCCCAGGGATGCACCTAAATATTTTTTCTGGTATGCTTCCTTATCTTGGTACAGCTTGGTGATGATGGGGATGCAGATTTTCTCTAACTCTTTCTGCTGATATGCAAAGTCTTATTTACTGCAATGTGATTCTTATGGAGCCAGTTGATGATTTCATTGTACTTGTCAAAACTTCTCTATTTGTCCTCATCATTGGTAATGCTTTTGGTGTAGGATTTAGAAGAACAGTTAGAAGGCACCTTTGTCTGCTTTTGAGTTCAGTTTTGTGGTTCTTAGTGTCCTGAATTGTACCTTCAAAATGTCTTCCCTGCTCAAAGGACTCTTGTCTTTTATGATGGAAATCTTGTTCTTTTGTTCTGTATTGTTATCACAGACTGTAATCTGAGGTACATCATGGAAAACAAAAGTATGGCCATGAATTAAAACTTGCCAAGCAGGTTGCCATGGCACATTCGACTTTATGAACTAAAGTAAGTTCACTAAGCTGATTGTCTAGTTTAGTAATGAAGGTCTGTGTCTGTTTTGGGGCATTTTGATATACTGTGTTTGATCATGGCAATTATGACCCAAGCAGGACTTTAAAAGCAGTGGAAAACGTAGGGATAGCCAAAAGCCACAAATGTTGAACATTGTCAGATTTATCCCTACATAAGGTCGTTACCTGCACAGGTGATTTGTAAACAATAACCTTATAGAGGTTCTGTCTTTATCAGTTGTTTTCCATTGAAGATAATGGAGGTACAGAAGTCAACACTTTCTTGGCGACATCTTGCTTGGAGATATGAGTGCCAGCTTGTTTTGTGGTATTCTGAACTCTCCAAGGAAGTCTGTCAGGATAAGGACTTGTGTCTGTGACTTACCTAACTTGGCATTGGGAAGGACTTTCTCTGAAGAATCCAGAATGCCACAAAACAGGCTAGCATTCAATTTTTCAAACTGGCACAGGTAATGGAGTGTGCAAGTCAACACTTTCTTGAAGAGAATCAATATCAATTTTGCCTTTTTTTAAAAAAGTATTTTGAGCATGTTCAGAGTAGTACAGTCAGAACAGATTATAAAATATCTCAGTCCTCATAATACCTCCAACACTAGATTTTAGCTGCACATCTGATGGTTGAAAAAGTATACCTCCTCATTTTACTTTGCCTCTATTTTAATACGTAACTGCTTTTTCTGTTATTTTGGTCATTTGAATGCTCCCTTCTGTGAATCACATGTGTATGCACTGTGACTATTTTTCTACTTGGAAGATGAACTTTTTCTAATTAATCTGTAGTTGATCAACTTAATATTTGTAGTTATTTAACTGTTTTTCTCACCATAAGATTTGTTTTTACTCATTCTTTGCACATTGGGCTTGACCATGGGTTTTGCTTTGGCCGGGAAATGGGAGTACATGTGATAACCAGTGATGTGGAGTGCAGCTCAGGGTGTCTGCGATGGTCCCACTATTCCTCTTTATCTCTCTGCCACAGGAGCCTTTTCTCCTAAAGAGACTTTTCTGCTGACTTGCAATATAACGTGAGAGCAAAAATGTTTGATTTTTGCCAGTGAGATTTTGGGGATTGCTTTTTAATGCAGTAACCAAGCCTAAGCTGATTGGTACACATTTATTTTAAAATATATTTGTGCACTTAAGGGCAATCAGTCACTTAGTTGCTATGATTGGGTTTTATTTCCTTATTTTTTGTTTTTATTGTTTTTATTTTTTATTTGAGAGAGAGCATGCACATGAGTGAGTGAGCATGAGCGGGGTAGGGGCAGAGAGAGAGAATTCCAAACAGGCTCTGTGCTTGCAGCTTAGAGCCCAATGCGGGGCTCAAACTCACAAACCGTGAGCCTCATGACCTGAGCCGAAACCAGGAGTCAGAGGCTTAGCAGACTGAGCCAGCCAGGCACCACTGGGTTTTGTTTATATATAGCATTTGCTTCCAACAAACTTGACTACCAATGTAGAATTAAAATACCTGTTGAATATAAACTTTCAGTGTTTCAGTCTTCATTTTTGGATTAATACAAAGTCTAGATTTTTGCTCTATAAGCATAGGCTGTTTAGATTTTTAAAAATCCTTAGATGAGTTTATAGTCATATGGGTGTTGTGTCTAATGTGTACATATTCATGTTTTTCTTTAAAAACTACAAATGAAGTGACACCAAAAGGAAAAATCAATGGAAGATTCTACATTATGTAATATCACTGGTAGTTTGCTACTATAGTCAGGATTTCAAGTGAATTGATAAAATCTATTAGACCTAGCTCTTTTGTGATCATTAAGCAGTGATCATATAGAAAAATTATAATTGATTTTACCTCAGTGTAGAGGGCTGAATGAAGATACTTAGGATGAAGTTTTCAGGAGACATAATTGACTTTAAAAAATCTACAGATTCAGGGCGCCTGGGTGGCTCAATTGGTTAAGTGTCCAACTTTGGCTCAGGTCATGATCTCACAGTTTGTGAGTTCGAGCTCTTTGTCGGACTCTGTGCTGACAGCTCAGAGCCTGGAGCCTGCTTCGGATTCTGTGTCTCCCTCTCTTTCTGTCCCTCTCCTGCTTGTGCACTCTCTATCTCTCTCAAAAATAAACAAACATTAAAAAATTTTTAAAAATCTATAGATTCAATCTATATGTATAATAAAAGCCTTTGCCAAATAGTGAGTTCTCAGAGAAAATTTTTAAAGAAGTGGTTATGTATGTTTCGGAAATTTCAAAGAGTGCATTACTGTTTTGGTTTTCCCTTTATGTATGCATTTGTGTTTCCTGGGACTCGTGGTTTCAAATAACACAAGTAATTTAGCTACATCAAACAAAGTGGGAGAAGGCATGTTACATTAGTAAGAAATATCCACTGAGGTGAAATACAAGGATCTGACGGGACCGTAAGAATGAACTAGAACGAGGTTCTCAGATGAACATTAGAATATTCTTCAGCTCCTCACTACTTGACTGCATTTACATTAAGTTTCTTTCTTGTTAGTAACTATGTGCTTCTGCTTATTTAGTCCATGGGTGGGGAGGAATAGATTTTTTTGTTTTTTAACAGCTCGTATTTTATGATTTTGTTTAGCCCCTTTAGATGAAATAGAATTTACCTTCTCATGAGATCAGGTATCTCACTAGGATCCATCAACCACCAACGAAAGGTCAGGGTCTAGATAATGGTAGGTAGTAGGCCCAGTATCTGGGTGAAGTATCTATATAGTCTGGGTGGGTCATGGCCCATGAGTGATCTTTTAGTCCTAACCGTAGGCGGTTAAAATGGTTTCACCTGGCAGTGCCTCTTTGGAAAAAGCTGACTCACAGTACACTTGGCGCACACCTGTTATTTTGGTCTCCGAAGGGAGTGACAGTCAAGGACTGAGGCACCTGTGAATGTTTGTGCTTTTATAGCCATCTGTACTCCTAGCCTAGGCACCTCCATTGGGAAGCGTCCTAGTGGGAGGCGAGCTTGAACATACTTTTCTCCACTCAAACTCAATACCTTTTCCTTCTAACCCTTTCCCTCTCCACCTTCCATGGCTCCCCATCCCTAAGATGGCAGAAACCTATTATTTGAGACTACCTCTGCAGTGAGAGGATCCCATATCTATGCTAATCCACCTGACACCTGGCTGGTGCAGTTCTATGGGAAAAACTGAAAGAGTGGAGGAACAGTGGAGATGTTCCTTTTCCTAGTTTAGCTTCTTGTTTGTACTGTAGCAGTAAGTGATTCAAGGCTTGGCTGTTACTTTTAATTTTGGCCTTAGTTTTAGTAGACTCCTTCAACACATGGCAGACCAGCTCTGCTCTTCACCGTTATGTACTCCTATCAAAGAAAGATACTAAAGGGATAAGCTGGTTGTATAAATATGGCTACTCACAGTACAGGCATAAAACTGAACTTTGGAAAGACTCACCCCTAAAAATGTACATAATATCACCCAGTCCTAGTATTCTACAAGTTATGTTGCCTCTGGGGGAGAAAATCTTTCAAATTGTCTAAATATAATTATCACTATGAAGATGTGAAATACATATCCAGTAGAGGGAAACAAACGATGAGCAGTAGTGGGCATTTTCTAAGCCTACTCAGAAGGGTATGCAAGATATTTATTACAACAATATTATCTATCTACTGGAAGATTGATAACATTAAATCAGTAACACAGGTGATTAAATTAAGAGCTTAGCTCTGAAGACTGTAATATCCTGCAAACTGTGTATGCTGTGAAGATCTGTGATCTGATGTCACCTTGACATTTTCAGTTGTCAAACTGAATAAAATTGCCTTGAACTCCTATATATGTATCCTGTGAGAAATCTAATACACAATACAAGATGTCTACTAGTGGCTTACTTTCTCATTTCCAAGGTCCCCTCTTACCAACATCTCGTTTTATTTTAATAATAATTGTATTACAACAAGGCCTATAACCTTCTCTGTGCCATAAGTTTAGCCAATGTGAAACCCATCTGCATTTACAAAATTTGTTAAAAATACTAAGCATATTTTTTAGGACGGTTTTAGACTTGAGCAACAATACAAACCATAGCATATCAGTGAAAATATAAAATATTCTCCATTCTTCAAAAAATCTTCAGCCATATATTCCCACAGACATTTTCTGCGAACTTGCTTTTCTCCTTTGCTGCTTCTCTCTCTCCATCCATACTTACTTTTCATTCCAGCCCATTCAAACCAAGCCTGGAAGATGTTGTTCCCGTTCTTACCCATATTCATTGGACATTTTTCTAAACAAAGGTAGTTCTCTCTGTTAGGAAGGTAGTTCTCTCTCTGCAACTCTTTTAATTATTTATTTCCTGTCATGCTATTAGGGCATTCTCAAGCAAGAGCCACAATTAACTAATGTAATTCATTTAATAAAGGTTACATTTGAGGTACACAACAAATGCTTCAATATGTCAGGTAGTGGGAGAGTTTAGACAGGAAGATGTGTATCTATATAACCTGAAAGATATTAGAGACTGTGGCAGGAATCCACTGATAAATAGAAAAGCTAATAGTTATATTCATCAGTTTGGTGTGCCAGACAGTGTGAGAACATCATCTATTTTATTTCTTTTAACCTTTACAACCACATTCTCTGTTAATATTGCTATCTCTATGAACAGATTTGTGAAAACTGATAACCCAGGAGATTAAATAAATTGCCCATGGACCTGTGCCCCTCTATGTAAGTCACATCACAGAGTGAAGAATTGAAAAAGTATGTATTCTGATTACTGAGCCCATACTTCTATCCAAAGATCAGTATTTGGGGCATGTGTGTGTATGAAAATACTTAATTAAGATGGAAATGCTTTTAACAGTGTAGTTCACTGGAGTCCAAAATAATTACTTAAGGTACAAGTTTTCAAGAGAAAATTCATATTACTTTTAAATTGATATCAACTATTTGTATAACATAATCTGTCCTGGCCTGTAAAGTCGGTAAACAACCTTCCAATTCTTTTATATGCGGGAAGTAATTGTTTTGCTTACTCCACAATGAAATATTCAAAGTCTTAAGTAAGATATTTACTAGTTAATTGAGTAATGAAGGTATAGTAACAAGAAACAGGTTAAAAGTACACAGAATATTTTATCTTACACATGTTTATTCCCTGTCTTTGCTCTCATACACTTTATTATGAGCCCTCCAGCTTCTAAATAAGATTGATTGGTGATTCGATTACAGGGGTGCCTGAGCACAGATTGTGGGAAGTCTCAGTGTGACTCAGTATACCATAAATCAAACAGCAGGTGAGTGTTTGGGAAACATAATTCCCTGACTCACAAAATAAAATGATGAAAAAAAAATAAATACCCTATATTCACTTACTTAAAATAACCAATATCGGTAATAACTTTGGTAATATATGGAATATAGTTATAGACACATACATAGTCTTTTTATTTACAATTTAAAAACGTTTATAGTATGTGTGTTACTACACAAACAGCTCAGAGATATCAGCGTGCAAACCAACAAGGTACTTACAATGCATTGCCATTAAGTATTGGAAATGAAATACATCACGAAAACATAGCATAGAAATTAACAGCAAATGTTGATTATCATTTGGAAGAGAAGAAATTTATGTTCCCTGGGGTACTGATTTGAAGAATAGAGAAAGATTCTTAGAAGGTGTTCTGTGCATACATCCTATGATGAAAAAGGAATGGCATTCAAAGTGGAAATAGCTATGTGGGCATGGTTCCTCCTATTTTCACAGCAGAGGCACTTAAAGAAAAGCACTCTTCAGTTCCTTACTCTTTAATCAGTACCTGCGTAAGTTAGGCATCTATTGCTATGAATTCCCTTTTCTTTAATTCCCTCTTTGCTTTTTTTAAGTTGAAGTACAGTTAATATACAATGCTACATTTGTTTCAGGTATACCATTTTTTTTTGTTTGTTTGGTTTTCATTTTTTGATCCCGTATTATGCGCCAGTCACTACAATAAGCCCTGGGAATGAAGGAGAGTAAGAAAAATGTTCAGTGTCTTCCCCATGTCAGAAATGCCTACAGAATTTCCCTTTCTGTCCCATTTTGTAGTCACTGCTGTAGTATTATGTTAACATCACGTGTTTATAGAATTATTTTGACTAGCAGTTTTTTAGACTTTCCCCACTTTATTTATTTTTTAGTGTTTATTTATTTATTTTGAAAGAGAGAGAAAGGAGGAGAGCATGAGCAGGGGAGTTGTCGAGAGAGAGAGAGAGGGGGAGAGAGAGAATCCCTAGCAGGCTCCACTCTGTTAGCCCAAGCTGAATGTGGTGCAAAAACTCATGAACCCTGAGATTATGACCTGAGTCTAAATCAAGAGTTGGATGCTTGGGGTGCCTGGGTGGCTCAGTTGGTTAAGCATCCGATTTCAACTCAGGTCATGATCACATGGTTCGAGCCCTGCATCAGGCTCTGTGCTGACAGCTCAGAGCCTGGAGCCTGCTTTAGATTCTGTGTCTCCCTCTCTCTCTGCCCCTCCCACCCTCATGCTCTGTCTCTCTCTCAAAAATGAATTAAAAAAAAATTTAAAAAAAAAGTGTTGGGCACTTAACCGATTGTGCCACCTAGGTGCCTCTAGACTTTTCCCACTTAAAACCAAAGTGCTCGTTGTTGCGAATCATCTTAGGCTCACTCTGTTGGCAGGAGTAGAAATCAAGCAAGATTACTGAAGTCAGGATATCACCAAAAAAAATGAACCAAAATGTAGACAACAGTTATGTACATAAATGAATAATGGAATATGTGCAAAAATATCCATGCTATAATGGTCATCTCAGAACTGTTTATAATAGTGAAACAAAAGACATTAAGTCTCTATCGATATTATGGCAATACAATAAACAGTATATATTATTCAAAATGATGTATCTATAATTTCTGACCTTCGTGTGTGTATGTGTACGTGAGACAGAGAGAGAGACAGAACCCTGAAGAGATATGTATCAAACTGCTCAGATTGATTATTTCTGTGTCGAAGAATTATGGTCAGCAACTGAAAATTTTTTCCCAAGATCGTTGATTATAAAATTTATCAAAATCCTAATATAAATACATCTATGATTACAATTTAAATACAAATGAATAAGCTCGTATTGTAAAATGGGGTTTTAACATAAATGAAAACATTACTATTTGGTATAGTCAACAATATAAAAATGGATGTTATGAATACCTCTAGGAACATATACTTAGCAGTTTTCCCATTGACATGTCTGTTTTATAAAATAAAATTTTTCTGCCACTGTTTTTCATTAGGTTATCATGATTTCACATTAAACTTTTAACATAGAGATGGCACAAAGTACCCAACAATTTGTAGGCATTATTATTTAGTCAGGAAATCCACTAGGTGTAGAAAATACATTTGTTGGACAAGTTTATAATTTTGTGCGAGTGAATTTAGCTTTTACCATTCCTTCAATTAAAAAAAAATGAGTTATTACATTTTAAGCTCTTAACTGTGAAGATCTCTTTATTTTTTCTAAGTGTTTTATAAATATTTAGAGAAAGAAAGGCTCTTTAATATAACTGATGAATTTGGTATAATATTTGAAAAAATTTACATGATAACATTTTTCTGACAGTAATATTAGGTTGCATATAACCACAGTGAAAAATTAGTGTTCATCAGAAGTGTAGCCAATAATATGGGATCAGTCTGAATATCCCTACAGATGATTTTTCTGAATTGTGTTATATTTTATCCAGGTCCTTTTATTACAGAACTTAAAAGTCTCATTTGCAAAGAAATCATCATGAAGTATTGGGAGGCTTAAAGAATCAAAACTCTGATATAGGAAAGAACCAAACAAGATCTATATGAATTTGTATCAACCCTCCCATCCTCTTTGTAAATTGTTGGATGTTTTGTTATTTTCGCCTTGTGTGATTCACCTGAACCCTGGGGTGTGTTTGGGCTTACGATTTTTCTACTGGTTAGGTTCTTATTCAACAGAATTAAAGTTTTCTTTCACATCTTCCTTCTCCTTACAACCCATCAGTTTCCAAGTTCAATTGTCTTCTATAACAGCCCCCTTCCTTTCTTTTATGATGTTTGCCTCTGTCATAACAAAACTCCTCTCTTTTCTTTCCTTTAGGGACTCCAGTTTCCCATGTTAGATCACTTGAAGTTGTCTTACAGTTCAGTACATTTCTTTTTTCCTTTCTGTGTGTCACTTTAAATTATTTGAATTTTATTTTCAACTTTAGTAATCTTTTTTTTTTTTTTTTTTTTTGGGACAGAGAGAGACAGAGCATGAACGGGGGAGGGGCAGAGAGAGAGGGAGACACAGAATCGGAAACAGGCTCCAGGCTCCGAGCCAGCAGCCCAGAGCCTGACGCCGGGCTCGAACTCACGGACCGCGAGATCGTGACCTGGCTGAAGTCGGACGCTTAACCGACTGCGCCACCCAGGCGCCCCAGTAATCTTTTTTTTTTCTGCAGTGTCTAATTACATTTTTTAACATATGGAACACAGTTACAGTAATTGTTTTAATGTCCTTGTCTACTCATCTAATACCTGTGTCAGTCCTAGATTGGGTTTAATTGATTGCTGGTGTCTTCATTATGGTTGTAATTATGGGTAAAATAGGGAATATATTCTTCCAAATAAATCTGAACCATGGATAAATGAAGAGATGTGTTGGATTAGTAGAGCATTAAAGAATACAATTCCATGAAAGACATATTAGGAGTTCTGTGTAATCTTGGAGTAGTTGAGGAAGACTTTTTGATTGAAGGAAGATGAGTTGGTTCTTAAAGTTCGGAGTACGTACTTACCTTGATGATAGGGCATGTACCATTTGCAGAAAAAAGCAGAAGGAAATGTTTACTTCCCTGTCAGATTTTTAGGACCATAAAAACTTGAGGGGAGAGGCAGAACAATGTTCATTTAAAACCATCAAAACAATAAAAAGTTGATTTCTAGCTAAAATAGAACTGAATTATATGCATAAAGATAATTGTAATATTGCAGTTCCTTGGCAGGTGAGAAAAGGAAAGGACTTCATACTTTCTGAAGAAGTGTCCATCATTTGTCTTTGCACATTTATTTCTTACCTGCATGTTGCCGACAGAATGCATCAGGGATATAATCATCTTTCTGGTGTTTGCTCTGATGTTAACCTTAGCAACAGAAATGATGGTGTATGTTTCTGTATAAAACAGGCCAAAGGTGGTCCAGAAATGAGTTCATGTTGTGCTTTCACTTACCTCATATGACAAGATTCTTATGATAACTAAGGCATAAGCACTGATGTGGACTCATTATGTCCGTTTTATGATTGTTGGATATAAAGTTTAGAAAGGTTAAGTGTTCACAGTCATAAAATAAGTCTATGAAGCATTCACAGAAAACCCCACAGTTTCTGGTTTTATATCCATTACTCTGCCCTCTGCCTCAAATGCATTTAAGCTTGTGGTTAGAGGCAGTAGAAATTTTGCTGTTTTAGATAGCATCTGTGAAATGTCATAATTTACACCTAATTATGTTTAAGGTACAAAGAAACTTTATTCTACTTTCATGCTTTTTAACTAAAAACTTTACCTTGAATATTTCATTTAAAGAATGTTCATAGAAAATTTAGAGAAAATTAAAGCCTTTACTTGCAGAATACAAATCTGCATTTGCTTTGACAACTAATTAATTTACATATGTAAAGTAAGTACCTTTCTGTACAGTATATAATTAAGATGCAAGGCTAAGATAGCAATGACTATTTAATTAAGGCAATTAGGTTGTTAGTGGGTCATGGCACAATTTACCTTAAGCGGTGTGAGCAGAATACATCATAGATGATGATACAATAATCATTGAGTTCAAACTTCTTCCCATGCAGTAAAACAAAGGATATTTGAGTGCTTTGTTTCATTCATTCTTAACACTGTAGATACATTAAGGTGAAGAGAGAACTTTACAGCTTTCCTGCTTTTCAAGACTTGGTACACATCGTGTTAAAGGACTTCCATACACTATGACCTATTATTCAAGGCAATGGAGTCCCTTGTAGAAAGCACTTGTTTGCCTGGTGTGTACTCTAAAGTATCTGTATTAGGAATCTTAACCAGTAATTGGTAGCTGGCTAAGGGTACAGAGAGATAAACCCTGCCTGTGTTTCTGTCTTTCCATTAGAGGACTATGGAGAAGGGTGGTGACATTATCATGGGCTTTGAAATGACTTAATCCTGGATTCAAATTCCAGCCTCAGTCATTATTTCCTGGTAAATTGGCTTTGGATGCATAATTTTTTTTTTTTGTCTCAGTAATGATACTGTTATATCTGCTTCATAGATAGAGACAGATCCAGGTTTTGTGGGACCTAAAGTTACACTTCTGAGAGTACTTTTTAAGGGAAAGTATACAAAATAAAGGTGATTGTGAACATTTATTTAGAAATAAAGAGGTCACAGTGAAATTTAAATTTGAAGAACCTGACAAATTACACACACATGAGAAAACTAAACTATTTCAATAAACTGATACACGCTTTATTATACTTTTTCTTTGGTTGTGTATTCTCTGATAACTTCTTTATATTGTAACAGGTTTGAATTATTCTTTAGTGAAAATGGAAATATAATTTCATCTTTCCACTGGCATGGTTGATTATTTTTAAACTAATAATGATAATTTAAAAGGGTTCTTTCAGTTCACTAATAAGGATTGATTATGTAATGTGGATTTTGAAGATTATTTTCAAACTTGGGAACTCCCACTGAGTTTCTTTTGTATACAAAATGTTTCAGATATACTTTCTATAGTATTGATCCAGGTCTGTGTCTTGTCAATACAGCAATTTTAATAAATATTATTTTATGTATTTATTCTCATTTTTTAGAATGCATGATGCCTTTGTAGTCCTAAAGGCCTGATTGACTATATGCCTGACAAATTTCTTGTGATTGGGTGCTGATGAGAACGGAATACTCCCCTTCCAATTTTACACTTAACACTGCAAGAATATTCCAACAACAACAAAAAAACCACGTTTGAGCCTTGTACTTTCATGCCTCCGTTATTTGCATATATCTGTTGACAAATTTATATACTATCATACATGGCCTTAAGCCTTGGTGACATGATGATTGGGTGACTCAACACAGTGGCCCTTCAGAGTATCCACCATTCTTATACAGTGTATTCAAAATGTCTTTACCATACATGAAAGGGATTTCATCTACTAAATACACATTTTATGTACCCCCAACTCAACTTCTGCTAGCCAGATGACAAAATTGCCCATGGCTGCTCCAATTTTCCCTGATAGAAGAAGAGATATGACAGATATGAGGTTTCTTGTTTAAAGAGACTATCAGTCTTAACTGTGGTTAAAATATTTAAATTGTATAGACTTAACATAATTATAGGGCCATGTGAAGCAATTGCTAGTGTCTCACATTTGGAAGAAGCTCTGTAAGCAAATGACCCTGGGCTTAAGGTTCATTACATATATGGCATAATTGCTTCTGTTTAATGTTTACTGAATGTACAAATAAAAGAGTATATTTAACTTTACATATTTTTGATTTTATCCCCACAAAACTTACTGACATATAGTACCTTAGAAAACCACCTATTATTTTCTATTTCAAATTCAGACATTCTTATGCATTCTAGATAATATCTCAGTAAGATGTTTTTGGTCCTTATCAATGAAGAATTAATAAAATACTTCGTTTAATTTTTGTAAGTAAGCAAGTAGCACTTTATTAAAATACCGCACTGTGTATTTTAATTACAAACCTCCAACTAATCATTGATTAAAATACACAAACATTTTGGTAAAATTAAGTACTTTCCTACTTATCTTGAAATTTCTTTTTTACAATTTTGATTATTTTACATGATATAAAGACAGCGATTTAATAAAAATATTAGGACATTGTTAAATTTTTTATTGTCCTATCATCCCTTAATAATGAAAATATCCTCTTTAGAAGAATCTGTTGTTCTCATTTTTAAAAGGCTTATCTCTGCTGGTTAATAGTTTTCCATGTAATTCTGGAAGTTCTCCAACATTTTTGTCAAGTTTCCTGAAATCCTGTATGTTAGAATTTGCCATGTCACTTGATAATCAAGTTTCACTTCTTTTCCATTATATTTTGTGGTATTGAACATACAGTAAAAATTAGACAGGCTAAGCAGGCAGGGATACACATTACTACAAACTAGAGATGGCTGATTTGGGGAAGACTATATTAGTCTGCTTAGGCTGCCATGACAGAATACCACCAACTGGGTCGTTTAAACAACAGAAGCATTTTGTCACAGTTTTAGAGGTTGAAGGTCCAAGATCAAGTGACAGCAGAGTTGGTTTCTGGTGAGACTTTTCTTCCTGACATTTAGGTAGATAACTACCTTCTTATTGGGTCGTCCCATGGCTTTTTCTCTGTGCATGCATGGAGAGAAAGAGAGAGAGGTCTTTGGTGTCCCTTCCTCTATAAGGATGGCAGTCCTCTCATATCAGGGATCCACTTTTATGACTTCAGTTAATGCTAATTATTTAAAGGTCTTACCTCTAAATACAGTCACATTGAGGGTTAAGGCACCAACATATGAATTTTGAGAAAATAGGTCAGTCTACAACAGGAACTAACATTATGAATGCTCATATTATTAATAAACATGTTCATATTGTGATTATTTTTGCTTCTTAGTTCTGCATAATGAATACTTAGAAAAGAAATACCCATTGTTTCAACATTGGGTAACGTTAATGTTTGTTTCAACACCTGATTTCACTCTGCTGTCTTTTTGTTTTCATGTGTTCTGAAGAGAAATCCAGTAAAACTCCTATCTTTGTTCCCCTATAAGCATGGTTCTATTTTTTGTTTTTGATTTATCCTCTGCCTTATTTTAATATTTTTCACTTTTAAATTTTCTGTTATTTAATCATGATATGCCCAGGTGTATGTTCTTCTTGGTA
The DNA here is from genome assembly GCF_018350215.1 of Panthera leo. NCBI lineage: Eukaryota > Metazoa > Chordata > Mammalia > Carnivora > Felidae > Panthera > Panthera leo. Next base: position 53,635,696 of record NC_056691.1, on the reverse strand, counting down.
TTTATCCTGCTTGGTGTCTTTGAACTTTTTGGAACTATGGTTTTAGAAAGATCTCTGTCACTGTTACTTCAAATATTTCATCTTCTCCTTCTCATTGTCTTCTTTTAGTACTTCCATTATGTATATATTATGTTTATTGAAATTGGCTTAGAGTTCTTACAAATCCTGTTTTGTTTTTGGTTTTATTTTTGTTTTGAGAGAGAAAGAGAACAGCTCTGTGTGCATGAGGGGGCAGGGGCAGAGGGAGAGGGACTGGGAGAATCTTAAGCAGACTCCATGCCCAGCACATGGGGAAGGAGGGAGCCTGATGAGGGGCTTGATCTCAGGACTGTGAGATCCTGACCTGAGCCCAAATCAAGAGTCCGGTGGTCAATAGACTGAGCGACAGAGGTGCCCTCAAATTCTGTTTTTGTTTTTTATTCTTTTCTCTTTGCCTTTCACTTTTTTTTTTTTTAACGTTTATTTATTTTTGAGACAGAGAGAGACAGAGCATGAACGGGGGAGGGGCAGAGAGAGAGGGAGACACAGAATCGGAAACAGGCTCCAGGCTCCGAGCCATCAGCCCAGAGCCTGACGCAGGGCTCGAACTCACGGACCGCGAGATCGTGACCTGGCTGAAGTCGGACGCTTAACCGACTACGCCACCCAGGCGCCCCTCATTTCACTTTTTTTTAATGTTTATTTGTTTTTGCGGGGGGCGGGCAGAGAGAGGGGGAGACAGAGAATCCGAAGCAGGCTCCAGGCTCTGAGCTGTCTCGAGCCATCAGCACAGAGCCTGACGCGGGGCTCGAACTCACAGACCACGAGATCATGACCTGAGCCAAAGTGGGACACTTAACTGAGCCACCCGGCACCCCAGGGCTTATTTCCAGGGTTACGTTTCCCCTGCCCAGCCAGCATCTTTAGGAGATCTTTCTTGGTTGTTTACTTTGAGAATCTGTTGGAGTCAGAGGTAAAAGGTGGGACAAAGTGGGGGGCCTCCTTCAATCCCCAGGGGTTTCTCACTTTCAAGTCTGTGTACACTAATCTCTAGCAATTCATTAAAACTGCTATTCACATATTCCTACCAGCTTATGACTTCAGGGGCTTCTCCTCTGGTAAACAGACCTTTGCTGTGACTCTGTCGATTTCCAGGCCTCTCCAGGTTTCAGGGAAGCCCTCTGCTCTGTGACCTCAGTTCTCTGATGAGTCCAGGAAAACATTGAATTTCAGGGACTTTTTCTTTTTCATCGTGTCTTACTGTAAGGGTAGGACTGATGATGACGTCTAAGCTTTTTACATCAATGTTGGAGCTGAAAGTAGTAGCTGTATTGAAATTTGACTTCTCCAAAAGTTATACCGAATTAAACATCATAGTGTATTAATTTTTTTTTAAATTTTTTTAACGTTTATTTTATGTTTGAGACAGAGAGAGAGCATGAATGGGGGAGGGGCAGAGAGAGAGGGAGACACAGAATCGGAAGCAGGCTCCAGGCTCTGAGCCGTCAGCCCAGAGCCCGACGCGGGGCTCAAACTCACGGACAGCGAGATCATGACCTGAGCTGAAGTCGGACGCTTAACCGACTGAGCCACACAGGCGCCCCTATTAATTTTTAATAATAATGGATATCACTTGAGAGCATACTCTGTAAGAATCATTATGCTAAGCAATCTTATGTCCAATTTGATAGAAGTAACAAGCATAGTAGATGCAGATACCTAGTTTGGTGTTAGACTAACTGCATTTACATCAGGCTATATCACTTATTACAGGATCTTGGAAAGTTATTTAACTTTTCTAAGTCTCAATTTTATCATCTGTTCATGGGAACAATAATAAAACCTACCTCATAGAGTTGCTGTGAGGTTTTAATGAAGTAACACACCAACAGTGCATGACACATTATGAGTGTTATGTGTTCGCTATTATTATATCATGTAAGCGTATGATAATCCCCTGAAATAGGTATTCTTTTCACAGAGGGGGGAGTCATAGATAGTTTAAAAAACTTGACTAAATGCTATTAAATGACCAGTACAGTTTCCTAAATTATACTGGTGACTTGGAGATAATATAGAAGAAAAGTCTCCCATCCTAATTCCCACAATTGGCCACACAAGTTTTATAACTTAATGTAATACTCTTAGCCTGTAGTAATGGGGGAATGCTATTTAGAAATTAACTTTTATGTATGTGTAACCTAAATATTGTGGGTTAATTACATGTATCTTAGGGCCTGGCTTTACTCTGCACATGTTTTGCTTCATAAAAATAGGGTTTTATGTAAAAAAGAAAATCTGAAAGACTCCTGCAGAGTCTCCATAATTTTCATTACCTGGTTAAGTATCCGGTTTTCACAAGGCCACTCATCACATATCAATTGGATGTTTTCAACTAACAAGATCATGCAGGCTTAGAGGGCTAAGCATTCTCTAGTCCCTCCATGCACCCCTTTTCAGTTCCCTGGAGAACAAAAATGTGTATTGTTCTCTGAGTTATCTCTTTTTCATTGTGATTTTCTTTGCCATTTAAAAAAAAAAAAAAAGCTTTCTATTTGGGTAAAGACAGTCCTTCACTTCAGTCACGTGTCTTTTTAATAACGTTTGCTTATACCAGCACTGAGGGCAAGAGTCACCAATAGGATTTATACAGTGTGTATAAGTAATCAGTGTTTGTACCACAAAAAGCTTCCGGCTTTCTGATGTCGTTGTTATTGACAGAACGCCTCTTTACCAATTTTTGTGCTTGTTGGAAGATTTTGGACATTGCTCCACTTTCCCTAATACAGCAGAAGCTGAAAAGTATGGTTTTCATTCTCAGGCAAACTGTAAAACCTACTGTAAGGGAAAATGAAACGGCCAAACTCTTCTGAGGGGGATTCCCACGTGGTGAATCTTTAAAAGCCCATAAATCCAGAATTATATTGCCTTTGATGCAGTTGTCTTTCAGGGGATTCACCACCTTCATCAGTCTGTTAAGTATTGTATTAACCTTCTCAGATATACTGCACCCTAGTAGGATTTCACTGAACTTTGGTAAAATCCCAACATATTAATAGCTCTTTTATTTCAGTGGGTATTCAGACCTCCTTCCTGAGCATTCACTTCATCAGAATGGGGCCTCCAATCTATTACTGCTTCAATATATGTTTCATAATAACTTGAAGGAGACCTAGCACTTAAGCAGTTTTACCTTACTGCTTTTTTTTCTTCCAGAAAGCATTACTACCATTCAAAAAAAAAAAAAAAAAAAAAAAGAAAAAAGAAAAGAAAAAAGTAACTTAAATAAAAAATTAGAGGGGCGCCTGGGTGGCTCAATTGGTTAAGCATCCCACTTCAGCTCAGGTCATGATATCCCGGTTTGTGAGTTTGAGCCCCAAGTCAGGCTCTGTGCTGACAGCTCAGAGCCTGGAGCCTGCTTCGGATTCTGTGTTTCCCTCTCTCTCTGCCCCTCCCCTGCTTGCACTCAGTCTCTTTCTGTCTCTCAAACATAAATAAACATTTAAAAACTTTTAAAAATGAGATACTGTAGTGTGTGTGGAAGGTGGGATCCACATTCTTTCAAGAGCATGCACACACACACACGTGTGTGTGTGTGTGCACCAAACTCGATATTTTAGCTGAGCAGAGGAATGAGGTTTTTATTTCATTGGCGTGTTGAGTTAGGTACCATCCTTCTTCCAATTTGTCAGTTTGAGTCAGAGATTTTGTTAAAGCTAATGTGTCACAAGGCAACACATTTTCCCTAGATAGACATTTGAATTCATTGGTTCCTATAGTGGATCATGGAACTCCCCAGGGAGTAAAGGGTCTTAAACCTTTATCTGGTAACATTAAAATTTATGCAAAGAAATAAAAATGCTTGCTATGGACAAAGGAAGGTAGGCCCTGTGGGTGGAGTTGATGGATGTCTCCTTGAAGAAAATGACAGTGAGATTTCCTGAGAGTGAACCCAGCATATTCTAAGGGAAGGTAGCTCCTGGGAGTAAACAGGATTCAGCATTAGGACTTCAGTGTCAATGTATAACCAAACTCAAAGGGTTTGCTGGTTGGGATGCATCAAATTGAACACAACCCAAGGAAATTTTGAAAGCAAATGATTTTTTTGTTACTTGTTATAAGGAGACAGATAACTCTCAAAGTACTGTCTCCCCATGGGGTCAGTGCAAAAGGCTTTTATTCAGTGTATGAAGGGGTGGGGGCAGGGAGCTTATAGAGCTACTTTTGGTGCAGTTGCACATGACCTAACCTGTCAACAGGCTAGGGCATACATTGTATCACCAAGAAATGATGGAAAACCCTGCCCACAGGAGGAGATCTTAGTATTATGAGCTAAAGGTAACTTGAGGACAACTTGGGTCCATGTCCTCAGTTCCAGTCTGGCTCAAACTGGCTCATATAAGGGGCTATCAGGCAAGACCACCTAGCAAGGGGCTATTAGGTGAAACACCTAGTTGGTCGTATCCCTGGCTAGAACAGTTGGTTCTGCAAGACAAAACATAGCCCTTTTCTGCTTTTGTCGATTCCCCTTCTCCCTTCTGCTGGTAGTAGCTTTTTTAACTCTCTTATTTGAGTAACTTCCTACTGCAACCTAGCTAACAAAAGGTTGGGTTTATTGTTGTTTGTTTTTTTGCTACCATAACTGTTTCTTTTGTGACCTGGTCACTGGGAAGACGTGTGTGTGTGTGTGTGTGTGTGTGTGTGTGTGTGTGTGTGTGTATGTGTATGTGTGTGAATTAAAAGAGCACAGTGGGACATTTTTAGAGTTTCAACTGGTATCTTAAGTGATGGTGGTGATAGCTACACACTTCCCTCAGTATCGAATGGTATATATTTTGATGTATCAATTCTTTACCTTTGAATTTGTTTGGCACTTGAATGTACCCTTAGGAATTCTTTCAAAATACGTGAAGATGGGTATTTCAGAAAAAATAGAGTGTGGGATAACCAATTAGGAGAGAAGCCTAGAGCAATTGGAAATGGAGGTTTTAATGAAGAGGTAATCTCAAGTTTATGCCTGGAGTTATGAAGCCTTTTCAGAGCAGTTGTATACTGGTAATATTTGAAACTATCATCAAAAGTGCCATTACAAGAAAAAAAAATTGAGTTCAGTATTATGTCACATTTCTGTTTGCTCTAGCTGACTCCTAGCAATGTAGTAAATCCATTGGGTGTATTTTTGTATATAAGTTCACTGATACCACTGTCATACAAGCAGTGACAACTGGACAGTTTATTCTTTTGTCATTGTTGCTGGAGAGTCATTCCTTTATCTACAAGAGATTATAATTCAGAAAGTCATCTCTCTCATCTTCAGCCTTGGCTTGTGTTGTCAAAGTACCCGTTTTCATGTCAACCAGACTTGAATTTAAATCTATGTACTAGTTCAGCAATTGGATATGTTATGGAACATTTCTGGCATGCCTGTTTCTTTATCCATATATAAAGATCATAGTGGGATAAAAATTTCTAGAATGCAAGGTTATCATTGAAGAACGAGCTTTAGTAAATTGTGATGCAGTGCTTGGAATATGATGCTATTTAAATTACTTGCCTCTCTCTTCTTGTATACAACATTCCCAAGGGTTATGAAGTGACATCTTCTAGCGACACTCTGAGTCTTAATAAAACAAAGCTGTCTTGGCTGCATATTAGTCATTGGAATAGGGCACCAGGAAGATTTTTTTGTTCACTTATGAAAATAGATAAATCGTTTTACTTTAGAGTTTTTTGGACATACTGGAACATTTTAGCATTAACTCTACATACTCTGATAGCTTGTACATCATTTGTGTCCTCCTTATTTTTCTGCTATATCGTTTGGAAAATGTTGAAACTGGCTTCATTCAACCACAGATGAATTGGCCAGAACTGCCAGGGATCTGATGTGTGGGGGCATATAATACAAGTATGACAAAGAAACCATAAAATTCACATAGGTAATGAGAGTTAAAAAATAGAATTCATCAGTTAAGGTGTTTCATAGAATAATCAGGATATGAAATACTGTATCAACTGATGAATTACTTTGAGCTATCATTTAATGAGAGTAATTTTTCATAAGGATTACAGTTATGAAGAGATTTACTTAAACAGAGTTTCAAATAATGAACTATTTGGATGTTTCATAGTATCATTTTACTAATTGAACTTCCTTTTTTTTTTTTTTTTTTTTTTCTGAGAACAATTCCTTAGATGTAGAGGCTGTAGTGATAGTTACTTTTTAACACATGATATTGATCTTTATTTGCTCCCTGGTACTTGTTAAACACTAGGTGAATACAAAGCAAATCTACTATATATTGGTTGATGATCTAAAGAGATAATAATATAAGTTAGATTTTATTTATTTAATGTTTATTTTTGAGAGAGAGAGAGACAGGTTAGATTTTAATTTGTGATATGAAAGTGACTGTGAACTTGGCAGTGGCCAAGTTTGGACTATGGATCGATTGTGGAATTATAAATTGTAAACTTGCAAAATCATATAATACAATTTTGATATGGGAATATAATGAGAATTAGATTTTGCTACATGCATTTAAAAAATGATAGAGGCTTAAATGAAAGCAGTTGATTTTTGTCATGCCTAAAATATTGTTGGTCAAGAGTTGTTGTGGTAGTTGGCATATCATCAGGGACTATGGTTTCTTTTTTCTGTTCCTTGGTCATAACTGACACATGGCTTCAATTCTCCAACGTTACTATCTAAAGAGGGGTCGCTGTATATAGGCCCATAGGTCAAATATGCTGTTTACCATATTTTTGTATAGAAAGCTGTTTTGTAGCATAGGTACTCCCATTTAGTATGTGTTGTCAAGGGCTCCTCTCATGCTCCAGTGACAGCTGGCATAGTTATGACAGAGACTATAGGCCTGATAAAACCAAATAGGTTTGCTGTCTGGCCCTTTATAAAAACACAGTTTGGTGACTCATGGTCTAAGAAAGTTTTATCTATTAGAAATATAATGTGAGTCACGTGTAAATTTTCTAGTAGCCACATTAAAAAGTAAAAAAATAAAAAGAAAATTTAACTTTAATAATGCGATTCATTTAAGCCTTTAAAAATTATTTCAATGTGTAATAAATTTAGAAAATGAGATATTTTACTTTTTTTCAAAGTCTTTGATATTTGGAATATATTTTTATTTGAATTTCTCTCACTTCAGTATTCACATGGCCACATGTCTTAAGTGGCTACCATATAGAACAGGAGAGAACTAGTATGTCAAAATGAATACAGTTTGGGATGACTGGGTGGCTCAATCAGTTAAGCTTCCAACTTCGGCTCAGGTCATGATCTCCCAGTTTGTGGGTTCAAGTCCCTGCATGGGTCTCTGTGCTGACAGCTCAGAGCCTAGAGCCTGCTTCAGATTCTGTGTCTCTGTGTCTCTATGCCCCTCCCCTGCTTGCACTCTGTTCCTCTCTGTCTCTCAAAAATAAACATTAAAAAAATTTAAACAATGACTACTACCTATATCCTTTGTGTTATTTTTTAAAATTTTTTTAACGTTTTATTTATTTTTGAGACAGAGAGAGACAGAGCATGAACAGGGGAGGGGCAGAGAGAGAGGGAGACACAGAATCGGAAGCAGGCTCCAGGCTCTGAGCCATCAGCCCAGAGCCCGACGCAGGGCTCGAACTCACGGACCGCGAGATCATGACCTGAGCTGAAGTCGGACGCTCAACCGACTGAGCCACCCTAGGCGCCCCTATCCTTTGTGTTATTGATAATAAGAAGAAGGAAGGGGAGAAATTGGGAGAAGAACAAATAAGGTAAATATAAACCAAGTAATATTATATATTAGTTATATATATATATTATATAATATAGTAATATTATATATATAATAACAGAATCATTAATATTAACAGTAAAGGTACATGATTTAAAGATGTCTGTTAAAAGGCAGAGGTTGTCCAGTGCATAAAAAGGAAGAACAAACTATATGCTGCTAAAAGGAAAACAACTTTAAATCTAAACACACAAATAGGTTATAAGTAAAAGAAGGGAAAAGATAGTATTCTGCTAACACTATTCAAAGAAGGCTGGAGTGATTATATTATATCAGACAAAATAGATTTCATAGCAAAAATATTATCAAGTATAAAGAGGTACATTTAATTTTGATGAGCCAGGTTTTATCATGAGAATATAATAATGATAAATGTTTTGTTATCTAATAACAGTATTTTGACCTCACTAACATTTGTAGATACTCCATCTGATAACAACAGAACAAACTCTTCTGTTTGTTGTATACAAAAGAAAATTTACCAAGATGGATATTTTCCTGGATCATAAAAGCAAATCTAAATAAAGCTCCATGCGGTCTAATCACAGGAAGGATGTTCTAACACCATAAAAGTAATAATTTTAAATGAATAACAAATTTGAAAAATTCTCAAATATTTGTAAATAATACAATTTTAAATGTGTATGTCAGAATAGCAATCATAATGGTGATTAGAATATATTTTTTAACTGAAAGAAAGTGTAAATAAAAGATACCATAATGTGTAGGATGCAGGTAAAGCATTACTTTGAGGTAAATTTATAGCATTGAATGCCTGTATAAGAGAATACTGAATACAATAGAAAACAGAAAAATAATAAGTAAATCGATAAAACCCAAAGTGTGTTCTTCCAGAAAAGAATTTAAATTAATGAACCTATCATTAGACTAACCAGGAAAAATGAGAGAAGACACATGTTACTAACATGAAAAATGAGAAAAGACATTGCTGCCAATTCTGATAATAAAAAGATACAAATAGAATATTGTCAATAACTTTATGTCAACAAAGTTGACAAATAAAATGGACAGATTTTTCAAAAATGACAATCCCAAAGCTCACTTAAAAATAGATCAGCTGAGGGGTGCCTGGGTGGCTCAGTTGGTTAAGCGTCCGAGTTCGGCTCAGGGCATGAACTTACAGTCTGTGAGTTCGAGCCCTGCGTCAGGCTTTGTGCTGTCATTTCAGAGCCTGGAGCCTGCTTTGGATTCTGTGTCTTCCCCTTTCTCTGCCCTTTGCCCACTTACGCTCTCTCTCTCCCTCTCTCTCTCTGTCTCTCAAACAATGAATAAATGTTAAAAGAAATTTAAAAAAAATAGATCAGCTGAATAAGCCACTCTATATTAAATAAATCAAATGTGTGTTTAAAAATATAGGTCCAGATGGGTTCACTTGTGCCATCATGACATTTTAAAGAAGAATTAGCATCAATTCTATATAAACTTTCCCAGATAATTGAAGAGGAAAAAATAATTCCCAACTTTTTCCATGAAGTCACCAGTACTTGGATAAGACAAGACAAACTTTTCCACAAATGCTGGACAAAATATAGGTATATAGACAAATATATAGATTGATACATACATCCATATATACATGCATACATACAGAGATGAATAAATTTTGATCCATGCTGTGTATCATATGCAAACTCTTAACATAGGGCTAAGTGCAAAACCTAAAACTTTAAAACTTCTAGAAGATGATATAGAGGGATATTTTTGTAATATTTGTGAATATTTTGTGATATTTGTAAGGCAAAAAATTCTTGGAAACAATATCATGAGCATGATTCCTCAAAAAGTATAATTTGAATTTCATCAAAATGAATAATGCCTACTCTTCCAGAGATATGTTAAAAAAAATGAAATGGCCAGACATAGACCGGAAGAAAATACTTGTGAATCCAATGTCTGAAAAATGACTTCTATTTGGCAATCACTAAAAATAAAGACTTAAACGTACATTATATAGGAGAAGATATGTAGATAATAAAGTACATGATAACATCTGCATCAGTATAGTATTTAGGGAAATGCAAATTAAAACTACAAGAAGATACCACAGCACATCTAATAGATTGTCTAAAATTGAAAACCACTGAGTGTATGGAGTGTTAGATGTGTATATGGTACAAGTATTTGGAAAAGGTGTTTAATATTTCTTTAAAAGTTATATATGCCTTCCATACTACTTAACAGTTCCACTCCTACATATCAACCAAGGGACATGAAGGCATATATTCACATAAATATTTATATACAAAAGTTCATAGCATCTGTATTTTCTAAAAAAAAAAAAAAATGATACAACAAATGTCTATCAATAGGTGAATTGATAATTAAATTGTGGTATGACTATGAGTGAAAAAACTACTGAAGAATAAAAAGGAATGAACTAAGGTGCACTGAGAATAATGGATGAGGTTCTGAGTAATTTTATTTACTAAAAAGAGGCCAGACCCCCCCCCCCAAAAAAAAAAAAAAAGTATATCCTCTATATTTGTGTAAGAGTTTATAAAAATGCATCTATACTGACAGAAGATTAGCAGTTGTCTTGGGGTGAGAAAGGACAGAAATGATACAGAGCCATGAGAAAGAAGTTAAGGGTGATATATATATTAATTATGTTGATTGTGATGATGGTTTCTCAGGGATATATATACACACATGGATATGTTAAAACTTACTAGATGGCCCACTAAAACTGCTGTGAAAATATGCAGTCTCTTTGACTCCACTATTCTGAATGAAATGCATTTGAAATAAAACATTTCCCATGTAAAATGTCTTGATCCTTCTTTCAAAATATATCTTTAAGCCTCCAATCCACTCTTCTCCCTCCCTGCCCCATAAACCCTAGTTGAGATCACAGCCTAACCTAGCAACCCTAAGTCTCCTCCAAGTTTTCCCTTCTTTTGTACTCACCTACACCTAGAATCCTTTTCCCCCTGGCAGCTTCAGAGATCTCTTTAAAAGAAAAGAGATCATATCACTCCTCTAGTTTCAATCTGGCAATAGATACCACCTTAAATAAAGTGTTTGTAAGTTATTCTGTGCAATGAGTGTCTAGGAAGTAGGAAGACAAGATAGAAAAAAAAACGAAATAGAAAAAAAAAAAAAACGAAGCAAATTGGGCAACCAAATAACCCCTTACGATTAAACCTGGGTTTACTGATGTGACAAATAGATCAACTACAATATATAAACAGGATGCGTCTCTTTTTAATTGGACAGCTAGCATGTTGATCCGAGACCTATTCATTTGTATTCTTATCTGAAATATTTACCAGAAAAAAGGAGAGAGTAGAAAAAGAAAGAAAACATTGCTGAACTGGTTGCCCTGAATGGCGTTAAGCTCTCATTGCGTGTGGTGTGTGAAAACGAATCTGACATAGCTGATTAGAGGATCAGCGCAGTTGCTTCATGCAGGCTAGCAGGAAAACCTGGCTTGTATGCTGACACGGCTGAAAGCGTTGATATGAAGGAAAAGCCAAGCACTCCCTGGTGTAATACACACTATGATGTGTGGGAACAAGGAAGCTTGGCTGCACACAATTGGGAACAAGAGAGCAAAATCTTTTACCCGTGACTTTATGCAGATGCTTTGTTTTGCAACACCTTTTTCACTTTGCCTCTAGAAAGGTACTAAGATTTCCACACAGCGCGCAGTGAGTAAAACAGTAACTTCTAGAGGGACATGTTTTGGGGTGAGTCAAATGGGTTGTTTCAGCACAAGGATGTCTCAGGATACTCTATTGGCTTGACCTGCATTTAAGGGTCTGGGATCAAGAATCAGATTAGAAAGCTGTATTCTTTTTTTAATGTTTTATTTATTTTTGAGAGAGAGAGCAAGGAGGGGACAGAGAGAGGGAGAGAGACACAGAATCTGAAGCAGGCTCTAGGCTATGAGCTGTCAGCCCAGAGCCCAACGTGGGGCTCAACTCACAAACGGTGAGATCATGACCTGAGCCGAAGTCTGATGCTCAAATGACTGAGGCACCCAGGCGCCCCTGTTCTTTGTTTTCTAACTGATGGGGCTGGAGAGTAGGAAAAGGAAATGAACAATTTTGAGAAGAGTAGGAGACCAGGAGGTTAGCTAGAGACCTTAGTATGGCAGGCCCTATCAGAGAAACTTACCAAACTCTTAATTTTATGTTGTCAAGAATGTTGTAGTTATAGTGTGCATTGATGTATATCTCTTCATCTTTGCTTTTCTGATTTGCAGTTAATGTATGATTTAAACATTATAATTACATAATCACATGTCTTTCATTAGGTTAATAGGAAAAAAGTAACTTTAAGAAATGAACATGCAGTTAGCTATGTCTTCATTGTAGTTTAGTTCAATTATTTGTACATATTTTTGTACAGTATAGTGATCTCTGAATTTCATGCTTATGTCTCTGCTCTCACATTGCTTACTAGACTGCTTGTATTTTGCTATTGGTCTCTTTTCCATTTCCTCTGCTAAAAACACATGAACAAATATTAGTTGCTTGCATGTGGTACATGTGTATCACTAAGTCAGGGGAGGAAAACTACACGTATACTTTGGAGAAATGAAATCATTTCAACAAACCCTGGATTACTTATGATTCTAGTCAGATGTACTCAGTCACAGCACCGCCTGATACTTTTTCTACTTGCACAGAGTAAGGTCTGTGACCAGTGATGTATAACTCATAGAGAAAGGAGGCAGAATTGATGTGAATGGAAATTCGGAACGGCCCAATTCTGATTCAGCCACCTTAAATTAGACAGCCATGCTGATCAGTTTCTAATATTACTCGTGACGTTACAGAAATAGCCAGTGTTGTTAAATTCTTAAGACATACACTTCATGCAACTGCAGTCCCGTAATCACCTAGTTCCCACAGGACACAGAAAATAGGCAATCTTTCAGACCCAACCTTTCAGTTAAGGAGATGGGAGGACCTGTCTTATGGAGCAATGCAAAAGGGATAAAGAGAATATGTTTTAAAGTGAAATAAAGTGGCTAAAAGGCATGGCCACTTGTGTCAAATTCAATCTCTTAACTGCAAATTTGATTGGTGTGATATTGTGGGATAGAGTTCTAGGTGGGGGATGAGGGCCTCAGAGGCAGTGCAGAACCAAGTGAACTGAGACAAGCTTCTTCATCTACGAGAGAGAAATTACACATCTTTTTAGGTTGGTAAGGTTAAAAGGAGAAAATCTATATGAAAGATCTGAAACACAGTAGAGTGCTAAACAGAACACAGTTTCCTCTCTCTTCTTTTTTTTAGCTCAAGATTCCTTCCTAGTAACTGGTAACAAATTATTCTTAAGTGTGGGGAATAAGTTTAGGAATTCCCTGAACCTACACAGAGTGGTTAACCAGACAAAGAATTAGAAATCCTTAGGATGCTCACACCCAAGTTTGGGTAAACAAGATTAGATAAATAGGTATAGAGAAGGTGGGGCACAGGCCCCAGGATAGCACAAAGATATATGAGGTAAACAAGATTGGTTATTCAGGGTGGAAGGTGGAAACACCCCCCAACTTAGTACTGTAGCAGAAAGCTGCTTTCACAGGAAGGAAGGACTGAATTAGGTAAGCAGGTAAATTGGGCTATAGACCCCTGCAGGGCAAAGTTGCCTAGAGGGAGCTAATTAGCCAAAGAAAGGTGCCTTGTTGACCCTGAGGTCACATGCTCTGTCTTTCTTGCCCCTAGACCAGTTTAGGTAAATGGAGATGGTGCCTCACATCTGCTGTAAACACCTTCTGCCAGGCACCAGGATTTTGTTTTGTATTAACTGAAACCCCTAACTCCACATATCTTCAAAACCCCTTTTCCTCACGTCCATGAGTTAGTGTTCACAGTTTCATTGTCCCTTGGTGCACATCCATTACTAAGTTTGTAAGCCTTCTGATCCTAATAAAAATGGAGCAAGGACACTTAATCAGGGCTCTTGTCTTATCCCAGACACTAGCCATCTCTCACATTTAATCCTGCGTCCCGTCCCTCTCTCTTATTAGACAAGAGAGAACTTTAGATCCAGAGTCTATGACACTTAAGGACTCTGGAACGATTCACTAACATTTTCTATTTAATTAAGTAGCTATGTAATTTACAGACACTTCTAAATCTACCATAAGATGCAGGGAAGAACAATGTGATAGAATTTCCATTGTCCAAAGTAATTTTGCATTGACAACCAAAATGGAGTCTATAATTTATACAATGAAATGGAGACCTATTTTGTTTTGGAGTCTCTAAATAGGTTAAAAGATAAGATTGAAAATTGTCCAGATAGTGATTATTGTTGATGTAAAAATGTGCATTTGCATAAGTGGGGAAACTGAAATAGTCTGTAGGGAGGGGAAAAAAACAACAACTTCTAATAGGGTTAGATGAAAGGAGAGAAATTCTTAAGAGCTGAGGTAATTTTCATAAAGGAATAGCACCTAATATAATTGGCAAAGTGAAACACTGTTCCGCAATAAACACTCAAGAAGGTTAGCAGAATAAAAAAGTTCCAGGATTTTCAACAGCAGAGAAGCAGAAAGTTTAGTTCATTATAATTCAAAAAACATGTATTATTTATCAAACGGCAAATACTGCCCCGACCATGAAATAGTCATAAGATGTTTTCAGCCCCTGTCCTACAGAAGCTAATATTTCAGTGAGGAAGAAGGGCAAGTCAGCAGGTATTTCCAGTACTATCTCATTTTGAGTTTACTAAGTAAAGCCCCAGAGTGTAAGCTCTGTGAAGGCAGAAATTTTTGACATTTTACTTTTATTTTGTTTGCTTTGTTTTATCTTAACTGACACACCTACGTTAACTCAGTTTATATAATTGGTACTTAGTAGGTTTACATATTGACTGAAAGGTTGAGTAATCAAATGGAAAAGGAAACAACGTTTTGCCAAAATGGAAAGAATTTTAAATTTGTCATGGAAATGTTTTCCAAACTTTACGCCATCCACTTCATCAGTAAAAATGTGTTCATGAACATCCCCACCCCAGTCATATGAACATTCTCCATTAAGAATATGAGAGAAAGTAAACTAGAGATGAAAATAAGATACAAATAAATGGAAATAGAAGATCTAATACTTTTTTCACATTCACTTGTAAATCTTTTTTGTGTGTTTTTTGGGATGCATGAAATGAGTTTGTTTTATTTGGTTTTGTCTTGAAGGAAGAAATATGGGAGTAAAAATGTTATCTGATGGTTCTATGACACCAGGTAAATTTAGGGTGGTCCATACGTTTTCAATATATATAATCCTGAAAGTGAGAACTAAAAGAATACATGCTCTTTAGTTGGTAAAACTGAGTAAATGATCCAGTACATTTCACTTGTGCAATGTCCGTGAAGAGAAGAATATGTGAA
The DNA here is from genome assembly GCF_018350215.1 of Panthera leo. Taxonomy (NCBI): domain Eukaryota; kingdom Metazoa; phylum Chordata; class Mammalia; order Carnivora; family Felidae; genus Panthera; species Panthera leo. Next base: position 53,620,558 of record NC_056691.1, on the reverse strand, counting down.
ATGACAGTTATAATGGTATTGATTGCCTCCTTGAGTGAGTTGATTCCCAGTTTGTGAGTAAAGGAAAACTCTGCCTGAATAATAGAAAAAGGTTCCTGGTAAAACGTATCAGATTGTTTAACCTTTGAACATAGTTAAACAGTTTTCTCTTTTACTGCACATTTCTCAGATTCCAATTAAGTAACTAATACTGAAGACAATACAGGAAACAAACAAAAAATGCATTAAAATAAGTAGAACTTAGCAGCATACATAAAACTATGCTGGATTAGATTTAAACTTGTATTGAAATTTTTTGTAAAAAATTGGTTACCTCTTTCATGATTTTTTTCCAGTGTGGTGTGATTGATAGAATGTGGCCAACATAACCCAGGGAAATGGATACGACTTACTTGAGTGTAGATAAAAGACGTAGTGAAAGATACAATTACTAATCACCAATTAGCAGGCTTGAAGATCCTGCCTGAAAAGTTGTTACTATTTTATGAGCATTGTTCGACCCTACTGGTCTCTGTTATCTGTTTTGGAGATTATGTTGCCCTTTTTAACTATGTGTGCTGGTTATCATAATACCTTTAGGAATTGTTATCAGCCAGGTCTGAATGTGGGCTAGCTGGAGTTATGGCAGGCTGGGGAAACTGACATTGGACTCTTCCTAACAGAGAGCACTCAGAATATCCAGGGCAAGTAATAGGAACAAGCCCAGCACATTTCAAGTATCCCCTGCATGGAGGAGTCTGACATCAGTTTCCCAGGTGCATCATCACTCCAGCCAGCCTACTCTTAGCCTGGCTGAAATGTATTCCTAAGCCGTTAGGATACTGGTGCATATTAGTAAATTTAGTCTTAGGAATCTATGACAATAGAATAGGTGGGGCTTCCCAGATGGATCTAGAGACACAAAGGGTGTTCATCCAGAGGATCCCGTCTCATTTCTGGCGGTGGTTTTCTTTTTACGGGCATTATCACCAGCTACCATGGTAGCCCCGCACAATGGTGATTCTACCACCTTTACCATGAATAGTCTCAGGAAATAGTCTCATTGCAATAATTTCATGAAAGCCCATTATTGAGGTATAGAGCATGAGATTAGGTCATATGTGCATCTTTGAGTAACCACGGTGGCCAATGAAATACACTGCTCTTATTAGCAAGATACTATTTCCAACACTGAATGTGTAGCAGCAGTTTAATCTACCCAAACCACATGTGCTATAATGATTTAGGGAGAGCTATTTTCCATTGAAAAATTAGTGCCTCTTATCTGAAGTCAAAATAGATGAGGGGTAATTAAAATGATCAGATTTCTTCTATAACGTAAAATCCTAGGACATTTCTCTCTTCAGGGAACTATCATCTGAATGGCATTCACTTTTATTATAATGTCACTCTTCATGGGGAAGATATCTTGATGTAGCCTGGTCTGAGTTAGTTTTCCACCCTTTCTAAGTAGAAGAGTTTTTTCCTAAATGTCCCCTTAAAATATTTGTCACATAGCTACCAGCTATCTTAAAGCACACCTATTTTTCAAATGCAGTGGCAAATTTACTTTTATACAATTCGTGATTTCATTATTACATAAAGTCTAACAATTGATATAATTAAGAAATTGAATTGAGACTATCCCAGTAGCAGAAAAACTTACGAACACGTAATAGAGGCTTTTGTTTTGTTTTGTTTTGTTTCCCTACCCGGGTCATTTTTCCTCAAAGGTCATCCTTCTGAACTGGGAATTAGCAAATCATTCATGCTTTATGGCAGTATATGCTTCTGAAATTCAGAGATCACAGAAGTTAAAGAAGAAAAGCCCTTTAAAATGACAACTAAGTCAAGCTTATGACTTTCTGTCACGGCAGGAAATAAAGAATTACTGATCTTTATTGTAAAAAAAAAAATATATATATATATATATGCATTCTGTTAAAGTTGTAATGTAGTGTTGTAATAAAATCACTTTCAATTGCTGATAAAGACAACATTTTTCAACATTTTTAATTGAAAAATGTTTGCATTTTACCATGATGTTTTAGTATGTATTTTCTTTCTGCTTAGTTTATTTTAAAGATACAATTTGAATTATGAAGAACCCTTTACTTAATAGCAGATAAAAAAAACTTGATGGGATTTCAAGCAGTTACAAATATGTTAAATACATGTATATACATACATATACATATATATATATATACATATATATATACATATATATATATATATATATATATATATAAAATTGTGTATATGTAGGTATAGATGAACTTGTATGCTTGTACATATTTAGAGCATATGTATAGGACTGCTAGAGGAAATATAACTAGATAGTATCTTTGGATTTAATTGATATTAAACTATTATCTTGGATTTTCTAGATTTTTGGGCTATTGATACTTTGTAGGATAGGTTTTTCTTTGAGTTTCTTCCAGGAATAAAGTTAATAATTTCAATTTTATTTACCTTTATATATATGTGTGTGTATATATATATATGTGTGTGTGTGTGTATATATGTGTGTGTGTGTGTGTATACACACACACACCAACTGTATTAAATCAAACCATAGAAGCCCAGAAAATTAGGCTATCATTAGCAATATTATTTTTTGTTTCTGAAATGTTATATTTAATTTTTATATTTGAAACAATTCTCTAAGTTATGAAAGTATTGGTCAAGCAGCATGTTGCTCATTTGGATAAGTGAATGTTATTTCAGAAAACATAATGGTATTATCAAGACAGTGTTTTTTTTCTCTTTCATGTTCATCCTCCATCACACATTATCATAAAACTGACCTCAACATGAACTCAATAAAACTCACTTGTCTAAAATTTGTAATTTTTGAAACTCTAGTATTCTCAAAATTAGGTCAATAAATCTACAGAAACTGTATTATAAAATGAGTTTTTAGAAAGCCCTTTAAGTTACTTGAGACCCATTTACTAATGTTTTATAAAGATACTAACAAGTTTATCTATTTTCAGTGCACAACTGCACTGAAAGATGTGTGTGTGTGTGTGTGTGTGTGTGTGTGTGTGTGTGTGTGTATGTGTGTGTGTGTGTATTATTAGTCTGCTAGGGCTATCATACCATTGTGCCACAAAATGGGTAACTGGGTTGCTTCAAAAATGAGAAACGTATTGTCTCACAATTCTGGAGTCTAGAAGTCCCAAATCAAGGCATCAGAAGGCCATGCTGCCTCTGAGACTTTGGGTAGAATTCTTCCTTGCCTCTTCTTAAATCCTCGTAATTCTTGATGTTCCTTGGCTTATACCTGTTTCAGTGTAATGTCTGTCTCTGTCATCACATGGTCATCTCCACATCATGTTCCCTTTGTCCATGTTTGTCTCTGTGTTCAAATTTCTCCTTTTTGTCAGGCCACCAATCAGTTCAGGGCCTATACTAATGATCTCATTTTATCTTGGTTACCTCTGTGAAGATCCTATTTCCAAATAAGATCATGCTGTGGGAATATTGGAACTTAGAACTCCAACATACCTTTTTTAGGGGAGATAATTCCATCTGCAACAGGGAATGACAGAGGACCATGTAGTGATATCAAAAAGAAGAAAATAGAGATAACCTGGTAACAAATAAATCTAGAGTTTGAGAACAATACAACTTTAACCATTAGGGGCAAAAAAAATAAGGAAAGAAAAGATTAGAATACAAATGGAAAACAAAACAAAACTTTAAGCATAAATGAAGTGGAAAAATGCCCTATGAATCTCAATGGGGCATAATAGAATAACTGATATTAGAATTAATATTTGATGTCCATAGTGATTCTAAGCTATCAATAAAGAACTGACTTTCAATACAGTTTGTTTAGAGAGATAGTAAAGTTTATGATACATATGTGGGGGAAAAAGCCCTCTATTTTTTTTTTAATGTATACAATCCCTTGCTTTTAGGTTACCAGGAAAATATAGTGAAAATCATATTTCCCATTGGTCCTAAATATATGTAACAAAGCATTATTATGATTCCATTTTAGTTTTAATTTTTGTTTTGTCAACACAATATGAAATTCTATCATCTAACTTAATATTTTTTAAGTTTATTTACTTATTTTGAGAGAAATAGAGACAGTGCAAGTGGGGGAGGGGCGGAGAGTGAGGGAGACAGAGTCCCAAAAGGGCTCTGCACTGTCAGCACGGAGCTTTATGTGGGGCTCAAACGCAGGAACCTCAACATCATGACCTGAGCTGAAACCGAGTTGGACGCCTAACCAACTGAACCACCCAGGCGCCCCTCTATCAAACTTTAAAACAAAGGAAAGAAAAATTTAAAGCATACTGATAAAAATAATGTAAAAATACAGGATACATAAAAAAGGAAATCATTAGAATATATTTAAATCATTTGAAAAGTTTCTCAAAGTAGCATTGCAAAATGGAGCCTTGAGCTCAATATAGTGTTCTTTCGTGTCCTAAAATATACATTCTTATGAAAAATAAGACCATTAAAAAAAAACTGGTTTTTTTCTCGTCACCAAGTATGAATAAGGGATTAAAAAAGTATTTTGATGATAAAATCTAGAAGCATTTTTAAAATCCTCAGTGCAGTCACAAATGCCATTACCCATTTAGTTCTGATTACCTTATCATATCTGAGATTTTTCTGGATAAACTGAATGTAAGAGAAAGCATTCTAATATTTTTTTTCAAATATCATTTTTGAAGATCTGAGGCTTTGAAAACATGCCACTTCTTCTAAAGGATCTCAAAATAAATTGCAACCCTGATTCATTTGATCTATTATCATGATCTAGATTTGTTTTTAATCTACAAGTACAAGTGATTTTAATTTTTAAAGTCATGATTAACTATAGAAACCATTTATTTTCCCAATAACTAGACAAAAAAAAATGAAAAGCATTTAAAAAATCTGAACCTCCAATCAGCTCTCTGGGATTCTTTCACTTTGCACTCTAAAAGATTGATGCAAAATAATGATTATATTTTATCATAGTATTTATTTGGAATGGTATGCATTACATATTTCAGCAAAAGTACATATCTCAACATAATGCAACCTTAAATGGTATTTTACACAGAGTTGGGTGGATTCAAAAGATGATACTTAAGATGTTTAAAAAACCAAAACTTTGTAAGACCTGTTATCATTTTTTCTCTTCAATATCAAATTTTGGAATATGACTCACACAAAAGCTGACATAAGAAATTCTAAAATAATAATCCCTATGTCTGTAGAGTGAGTAGCTCAGTAGAAGTCACTTGCACAATATTTCATGTTATCCTTATGGTACCATCTCATATGCATTTTGTATACATTGGCAATAACGTTTATGATAGTTATGTTCAAAAATTTAGGTGATATGGTTGTGATGTAGCAGTGCCATTATACCAAATATTGCTCATCGCCTACCTGTTATGCCATTGTTTGCGAGAGGATTAGGTTATCCCTTTCTCTTTGATGGCACTCTTGCCTATACAAATTAATTTGGCCAGTAAGATCGTAAGCGTGAGTGATGGTTATGTCTTTTCTGAGCTGATAGTTTCAGAGTTACCGTAAAGCCTGTCACATTACTTTTTCTATTACACCAAGACAAAGAACATTCCAGATAGAGGCTGCTACAGCACTGTGTATTCTGGAGAGATCGCATGAACCAGAGATGCAGTTGACCACTTGAGATTTGTCCTTCATATAGCTGTGTAAACTTTAACTCATTACTTAACCTCTCTGACCTTCAGTTTTATTACTTAGAGACATGAGTGTTGATATCTTTTCATGTCATTTTTATGTACAGTTAAATGAATATGAGTAAGCCTGCTAAGTACCTGGAAATTAGTATAGAAACAATGAATGGTGGAAATCTCTGTTATTAAAAAAAAAGAAAGAAATCTGTTATTAATCTTTGAAATTTGGCTGGAAGAAAGTTACTCTAGGTTTTCCTTTAATATTATTATATGAATTTTAACATTAAGAAAAAAATGGAAAATAATATAAAGAAGCCTTAGATACACATTCAACAAGTATCAGTGCTTATTACTGATTAAAACAATTAAAATTATAATTTTATTTCAATAATAAGTAATTATTAATTAGTAATGTATTGCATTTTTCTATTCCACCCATATCTAAAAACAAATTGCAAAATCATATCATTTCATTCCTAAATAGTATGTATTTCTAAAATTAAGCATGTCCCCAAAACAGTGCAGTTGTTATACTCATCAAATTAATGATTTCTAGATTCAGTTAATATTTTATGGATTTTTGAATTTTGCTAATTGTTTATAAAATAGTTGTAAATTTGGTTTGTTAGGAGTAGGATTTAAAGAGGTTTTTATATTACCTTATGTTTCTCTAGTTTGTGTGTGTGTGTGTGAAAGTTTTTGGGAAACTTTTCATGTATAAAGAAAAGTAGAAACAGGTAATACAATAAACATCTGTGTACCTGGCATCTAGATTCAATTGCTAACATGTTGCTATGTTTAATAAATCTATCTACCTAATCATCCAACTATATTGATAAACTATTTTAAATTCGATTGCAGAAGTCCTAATGTACCCCCAAAACTCATAATACATCATTAAAAAAATAGTATCCAACATGTTTTGTACCACAAACACTTGAAATCATTATCACTTATGTCTAATACCCAGTTCATTTTAATATTTCTAAGGTGTTTCACATTGCTGGGATGAAATGGCAGAGAGGTATATGATGAATACTGAGTGATGAAAGAAACAAAAACAAACTCTCAATGGAGTTGGCCTTCAGCCCTGGCTACCAACAGCACCCACGTGCACACTATCATGTCCTGATGTGAGGCGAACCCCCTAAAAGCAGCTTGGGAAGGAGGTATATAATAAATGCACATCATGCAGGCCATGAGACCAGAATGACAAGGTAAAAGACACCCATGATTGGCAGGAAACTGGTAAAATACTGAAAATAGACATTAAACTCCGCAGGAGAGAGTGAATAGAAATAATTAGGCAGTTGTTGACTGAAGAGTGGGTTAGCATGAGATGGGAAAGTCTAGTGACATGTACGGAAGGGGAACCATTTGTATAAATGTATGCCCGTGGCCTTAGGAAGTTTTGACTTTATTTTCTGAGAATCTTCTAAAGAATACCAGAAACTGTGTAAAATAGCCTGGTAAGAATGAGTCCAGTCACATCAAGTCATATTAGAGAAAATCCAACTTGGATGCTCATCCCTTGTCCCTCATGGGCCTTCTTGTTGCAGAATCGAGGGCTACCCCCATCTGCAGACTTAGAGAATAAAGGTGTGATACAAAGGCAGTTTCTTAGATGCTGTAGCTCATGGATTAATTTCCGGATAAGGTACGATAAGGAGTTGAAGGAGAAGTTAATAAATATTGAGAAGACATGGGAAAAAGTGGGTTTCTAAAGACAATTTAATAATAAAATTAATCCATTATGCTCATGTTTAGGCAGGGTGTTCTTTTCTGCCTGGCAGATGGTAGCACAATAGAATTCCTTAAACAATGTTGGAAGTGTCAGTGAATGCTGATGGCTGCTGATGTATTACACTAATACTTTTTTAGAGTGACAGCACTCTTCATGATGAATTATAGTAATGTTGTAGTTTATCACATGAGCAGTACTCTGATGATGCATTACAGCAATATATCATCAAAGCAGTTGTGTTTATTTTCTCTCTCACTAATCTAAGTCAAGTCACAAATTCTGTTAAAAGGGTAAATCTTTGAGTCCAGTATGGCTTTCAATCTGCTGGGGGGAAAAAGTCTTTGAAAAAGAGTATGGCACTTGTAGTTACTATTAAAAAAAAAAATGCAGACGCCTGCAAAAAACTCAATTGCATCCTATAAGCTTGCTTTGAAAAATCATAGTAGATATTTTTTTCTTTGTATTGGCAGAGCAAATTTTATATCCACTGTATCTATAATAACTTGCATGTTCTGCTAGAAAACACTGAAGGCTAAGGATTGAAACAATATTACGTAATTGAGGGACTGTGATAAACGAAATGAGGTCAATTTTTTTGTATTAATTGTCTTAATTTAAGAAAACTAAGAACTACCATTGTGTAAAGAGGAATTAGCACCTGAAAATACATCATTTTCTCCAGTAACCAGCAGATTTTATAAGGATGACCATGTGATTAAGAGAACCAGAAAGAGTGACATAATTCAGGATATTGGGGAGATACTATGGTTTATTGGTTGGGTGGGCATTGGAGAGAGGGCAGGAGAGGGAACAGAGAAGATTAGAGAAGATTTGAAACCTCAATTAGCAGGAAGTTTAGGCCCATCAATTATGGCACCAAAGACAGATTTGCTCTGAAGTTTAACATTCATTTTCAAGGAAACTCCAACCGTAAAATGTATATATATAAATGAAAATTACCAAAATGACTCTTGCCTGAGCACTAGTCAGTGCACAGAGGTGATGGGTGGAAACTTAATCTCGATGTACAGAGAGTAAAGATCAATCTTTAGAACACTCTTGACTGATAACCTCTCACCCACACTCAGGTTAGGGAAAAAAAAAAACGTTTTGTTGGTTATAATGCATATTGTATATGTCCCTGCTAAGAGGAAGATCATCAGGATACAGACCATGTAGGATAATTTGTAAATTAAATGATTTAAATGAGAAAAGAGGGCTGACACTTCAAGAGTACATAATTGTTTAATTCTTTTTTTTTTAATTTTTTTTAAGGTTTATTCATTTTTCAGAGACAGAGAGACAGAGAGACAGCGGGGGAGAGGCAGAGAAAGAGGGAGACAGAATCTGAAACAGGCTCCAGACTCTGAGCTGTCAGCACAGAGCCCAACGTGGGGCTCAAACTCACAACCATGAGATCATGACCTGGGCCAAAGTCGGCCACTTAACTGACTGAGCCACCCAGGCATCCCTCTTTGTGTGTTTTCTGAAACAAGTAGAGACCTCTATGAGCTCACTGGCTATGTGAATGTAGGGAATGCTTCTTAGATGAGAGGTATTTTCCATCTTTTCTAAGAATCATGGTAGGACAATTGAATTAGTGATTAAAGTTTTCCTTTCTTTTTGTACATAAAACCTGACTTACTTCATGAGAATGAAAAAGAAACAGTTACAGTGATGTGTTCTCCCAGTTGGAATGGAACCCAAGTCTTGGAGTTGAAGATGGAGAGGTGGCAGGATTGGTGTGAAGGGAAGTAGAGTTTCTATAAAAAGAGAAAGATGTATTCAGTTTCTAAAGGGATTCACACATAGTATGCTGGAAAGGGATTTCCCCCAGATGATTCTTGAAGGGAGGAAGTGGTAGGAATAAGCCCTAAGAATTATGGGTTTGGGGTGCCTTTTTAGAAGACGAAGAGACACAAGGCTTTGAAGTGTCCACCGTCCCATGTATTCATGTGACATTTGAGGATGAGCAATGACCCATGTGAACTACAGAGCAGGGCACTTACCCTGTTTCCTCTGAACTGAGTATATATTTGTGTGTGTGCATGTGTGTATGCATGTGTGTGTATAAAATCACATACGTAACTGCGCAGAAGGAGGAGTATAGGAAGCCCAGATAAACACTGAGATTAAATACCCCATCTAGTAGGATTTAAAGCAAACTACATTCGAATTGGTAAACAAGTTTGTTTTTTTATAGAGAGCCTGGGTACCTTGATTGTAGCACAAAATCAATTGCCAGTTTGGCTGATGTCAAATACCTGTATGTTGGGGCATAAGCATGGGCGAATTATTTAAATTTTACGTGCTTCAGTATCCTTATCCATATGATAATATTAGCTATGAAGAATATAGATCTGTTATGAGAATGTAGCAGAATTCTAGCACAGTTGTGACCCTGAGGCTTTCCTTTCCAGGAAGCAACTTTATTCGTGTAGGCACTGCTCGGTTGGGTTCGTACCCAAGGAACTGAGCCCTGAATGCCATGTGGCATAGTTTTTATGTCTTTTCTACTTCGTTGTCTCTCATATATGTAGTAACACACACAAACATGCAGTCTGATTAAGTGATCTCATGTCACAAGGTCATGAGGGATGTCGTCATGTACGCGCTTAGTTTCTAGTCACTGTATACCTCTATAAAACTAAATTCTGCTTCTATTAATAAAAAACAACTACAAACCAGACTGAAATATTTGCATGATTTTATTAGTAAAGATAAGCAATTATCTATTCTTCTTAGAATACAGTTTCTGTGAAAACAAAAGGTAATGCATTTTAGAAAAGTAAAATCTTGTGTTTGTGAACTTTTATGTACTGGGTGGAACTGGAGAATCACTGATAATAACTAATATTAAACAGGAACCCACCTAAGTATTTTGATAATATATATGCTCTCAGACTATGAAAGACTTTGGCCAGTTGTTATTTCAAGATAAGATTTCAAGATAAAATTTCTTTCTAAAGAATGAGTTTATATGCATGTAGGCAATGTATCTATCTAAAAATTAATTTTACCTGAGCAGCTCCCAACATGATAATTGTCAGATAATTAAAAATAAAATAGTGATAATGGAATTATAAACATAACAAAAACTTTGATTAGGTAAGTTAAACTGCTTGCTATTAGGTGTTTTCAAATGCCAGCCTTTCTATATTAAAGAAAAATGTTATATGAAAATTCTTTTGATGTATATACTTCCAATTACACAGATTTTAAAATATTTTTTGGGAGTGAGTAATTATTGCAAAACATAATCCTTAAATTTAAGTACTTTGTAAAAATGGAATTACATTTATAAGGTTATAAGGTCCTTTTTTTCCCTCTCTTGCTATTAAAATACAGTTGTTAATATTTTTTCTTTTCCTCTCTGGAGGAGATTATTTATTTATTTATTTATTTATTTATTTATTTATTTATTTTTGTACTGCATCAGGAAGTGTGTAAGTTAGACATATGGAATGCTGTGTTTCATAGTTCTAGATTACAAAAGGTCATCAAATATATGCTTTTGAAGAGACTTGCATCATTTAATCCAAGCTCTCTACTTTATAGATGAGGGAACAAAGTCCCCCAAAATGATTTGCAAAATGTCAAACCAGCCATTGGTAGAGCTAGAAATGGAAATCAGGCCTATTTTTTCCCCAGGTTGCAATAAAAATTGTATTTCTTTATAACTATTTTATTTTAGAGAGCGAAAGAGCGAGTGAGCTGGGGAGAGGAACAGAGCTAGAGAAAGAATCTTAAGCAGGCTCCACCCTCAGCACAGAGCCCCATGCAGGGTTTGATCCCACAACCCTGGGATCATGACCTGAGCCCAAATCAAGAGGCTACCCAGGTGCCTCCAAAATAAATGGTATTTATTTTGTAATATGTAGCATTTCTGAAATTATTTACACAGTTATAATCAAACACCTTTGAGATGGGAATGTTTGTGGAAGAAGGGTGCATTGTTCTTTAATGTGAGGGGGTTCACTTGTACTCCATGAAGGCTGCTGCGTAAACCAATCGTGGCTTTCTTCACTGTCAGCCTGCCCTTTCAGCCACAGGCTAGACACAATGGAATGTCAGTGCAACGGTCGTTTGAAATCCATTAGTTTCTCATGAAATGAGTTGCTCATATAAACCTCATAGACAGTTAAAGACAGAAAGAAATGTGTTTGAAAGTGAACATTAAACAATAATTGTATTTTCCTCTTTTTTAACGTATGGGTTCTTTTCATTTCTAACAATTAAGTTAAATGTCGAGTAGAAGGAAATGATGAATGCAACCGTCAGTGAGATGCTATTAGTGAAATAGACTGTGTGTGGCAGTGAGCACGACTCTACTTACATTGTTAGGATTAAACATCGTATTAAAATGAAAGAAATAGACACAGCCTAGTGTTATATGTAACACCAACAACACTGCAGTTTGTAGTTACTTGAGAAATCAGATGTGACCTAAATTCCACGAGATGGTCTGCATCAGTGCACATTTTGAGACAGCACGTTGCACTTCTGAGTTTGAGTCAAGCCTTAATGAGATTAGACAGAAGAGAAAAGGCCTCATCAATTTTTTCCTTTGGGGCCTCATTTCGCATTTGTATTTTCCCAGCTTCTCATTCATTTGTTTTCTGTGTCTGATCTCCCAAATTGTGTTACCATCCAGAGTATAGGTTATTTTCATTTAGTTCATATATTTCCAATTCTGCAGCCTGCAGAGGTCATGATTTTCTTTAAGAGCCACATAACATAATCTAAGCTTCCTTCTGAGGTACCTGAGGGAATTAACCCTGATTTATCAAGGCTTTTCTTCTAAGGACTTCTGCAAATCCTTGCCGAGCGCTTACATATTCCCCAAAGATTTCCTGTTTGCTTAAGACCACTATGCTTGTTTCTACTCTAGTTTAAAAGAATGTTAATAAGGAACACTGGTCCGGCTGAGCTCACCAATTTAGGCCGCAGAAGAACTTTAGTAAGCATTAACGCCTGAGCTTGTTGGGGACCCCTCTGCGACTGCTTGAAGGTCTCTCCACTCAGATTTGGCCATACCTCCTTTCTCATCACAGACAGGACTAAGAGAACAGCCCAGAGTTTGCCTATAACTCTACTCTTGACTCCTACCCCATCATGACCCCCAGTCTCCGAACTTCTTATTAGAGAAAAAGTCTCCAGACACGACTACATTTTCACACGTGGCAGAGCTCAGTTCAAATCATACTTTATTGCCATTCATGTAACTGTAGCATGAGAGAAGGCCAATTACAGCTTATTGGATTCTTAAATGATACAGAAAATGAAGTGATCAAAACATTGTTTGGGGTTATTGTTAAACCCACTGAGTAGAAATGCTGCTCCCTATTATTGAACTTCCCCATCGGAAAGTACTGCCGTACACAGACAAAGACAAGGTGAGGACATAGAGAATTAGAGTGCAGACAATTAAACACACCTGGTGATAATAAATTTGCTCTCAAGTAGCTCTAAGTAGCTCTTCCTCTAATCCCATTAATAGTTGATTTTCTGGTCAGGTGCACTATTGATCAATTTGCACTGAAGCCATTTCTTCCTCATTAGCTTTCTAAACTTTTCTTTGCCTCAATTTTCCTCAGATACAAAAGCCTCACGTGATTATAGAAGGCTTGTTGCTTAGCAACAGTCTCATTCCTGTAACTGTAATGGTTGAGCACACAGCGTCACCTTTTTGGGGGGAGAAGTCAAATGTTCTCCTATTTCCATTTGATGTTTACTCCACTTAATTACCGAAGTAAGACGTTTAGTTATTGTTAATGATAACTTTCCTACATGAATGGTTTCAATTTTTGTAATTGTATATAGCTATGGTGAGACAAAATAATGCCTTCTATACTTCCTTTCTAAACACATCCAGAAACTTAGTCCTGTTTATAAAAAAAAAAAAAAAAAAAAAAAAAACTAGCAAGAAAAATGCCTGTTCTATTTTATTCTCAAAAACTCTTTTCACACTTGAAAAGAGAATTTTGGCTCTTCTTGTAGCAATAATAGCTTTTTGGTATTATGTCCTCATGGATTGGAGAGTATAAAAGTTTATAGGTAAACAAATTTCCTGTAGTAAATTCTTGTAATAATAGAAAGTTACTTTTCATAAGTTCTCTGTTGTCCATCCACACATGTACATCTTTTGTACCATTTGTATGTGCTCGAGGCAAAGTATCTTATCTGTTTTTTGTAAAATATTTAAATATAATTTGAGGGTATCCAGAAACACAACTAAGTTTTGTGGTGTGACAGTATATTTTTGTACAGAGTCGAACACACGCACGAGTGGGTTGTTGAAGTAAGACAAAAAAAGTGGAATAATATATATAGGTGTGTTAAAGAAATAAAACATTCTAGGTTACAAAATACTGTACCTCTCAGTGGGGACAAACCAAACTAGCTAGTTCATTCTCTTCCCATATGGTAAAATAAATGTTAAGGGATTTAAATTTGCAAAGTTGGATTAAGAACATTATACTAATTTCTTTAAAATTATGGACTTCAACATAATTGACTAGAATGTAAAACAATTTATAAAATTTTTGGTTTTTTAATGGGAGGACAGAGGTTTGAAAAATAATTTAGGAGATAATCAAACATGAAAACATACTAAGTATCCTTTGTGTATATTTGTTGGGTGATTCCTGTATGTGGAACTCTAGATTCCCCTAATGTGTTTTTTAAATTTTTCTCCTGTTATTAACCCATTTACAGTTATATATTTATTTTTTGCATACTACAGTTACCAGGTGATAGACGTTGTACATGCTTGTACACTGAAATTGCTTTTGTCAGATGACTGTCCTTGTATCTTGAGGGAGGGCATTCACTTGAATTAATCCTCAGAGCTGATGAGGCATAAGCGTTCTCATAATCCTTTTATTATTTACTCAAGTTAGTGGAATTTTGGAGAAGAAAGGGGATAAAGCAGATCTTCCATAGCAATGTTTAACTGGAATCCCACGTTCTTATTTTACAGACGAGGACTAGATTAATTTTCTTAGTATCAAAAAGCCATTCATATAGAGATCTAAAGTTGTTTTTTTTTTTTTTTACATTTACATTTTTTTTTAACAGTCCTGTTAACTAGGTGACTAAGGGAGTATGATACTGTGCACGGAAAGGAAATTGCTCGTCAGATACCTTCCTTGTACGTTGTGTTGAGGAAATTTATTCAAATCATACCACAGAAGGGACTGACAATGAGCTGCTACCCTCTGCCTCTAAATCTCGGCCGAATGCCAATTACCAAGATTTTGTACATTTGATGTGAAAAGCGTGTATCTTAGATGGTGCATTAGTTTACTAGGGATGCTGTAAACAAAATGGCACAAACTGGGTGACTTAAAACTAGAAATTTTTCTTTGGCAGTTCTGGAGACTGGAAGTCCAAAATTAAGCGTCAGCTGGTGGCAGTCTCTAGGGGAAGATCTTGTCTTGCCTCTTCCAGCTTCTAGTAGTGGCCCTAAGTATTCCTTGGTTTATAGTAGCATAACTCCGATCTCTGCTTCCATCTAGATGTCTCCCTGTGTCTCTCTCTTGCCATAACCATCTCATTATAATGGTGTTGGTCATATTAAATCAGGAGTTTACCGTACTCCACTGTGACTTCATCTTAATCCAGTCTGCGAAGACCCTATTTCCAAATAACGTCACATTCTGAGGTCTTGAGGGTTATGATGCCAGCGTGTCTTTTTTGGAAGACCTAGGAGAGGCCAAGGGCTGGACAGCTTTGACCAAGCGTTCTTAGAAATGCCTCCAAGAATTGGAGGATGTGATATTCCATTAAACTGCTATATTTTTATTAAAAAAGAAGAAAGGTATTGCAACAAGTAGAAAGTTAATCATTTTTAATGTTAGGAGGTGAGTACGTGGGAACTCATTGTATTTCTCTCTCTGACTTGGTGCATAGTTGAAAATTTTAGTGGTAAAAATTAAAGAATAAACTTAAAGGAATAAAATACAGTATGTGCCTCTGAAGAGAGGAAGGCAGAATCCATTTTATTTTTTCTAAAACTGACCGTAATTCCTTAATATCACCAAATGTCTAGCCAAGGATCAAATGTCGTCATTTTTTATACTGAGGTGTAGGATGCATCCATTTTGACAAATACACGCGCTGTGATGGAACTACTGCCACTGTCAAGATACACAACAATCTCATCAGCCACGAGACTCCCTTATGCTGCCCCCTTGTGGTCAACTTCTCCCGCACCACACCTCCAAGCAGCAGAGTAGCTGGCAGTGGAAATCTATCTCTGCACCCGGACAACAACTACACCAGTAGAAACTGTGTGATTTAACTCCTTTGGGACAGTAGGGTCTATTGAATGCTTTCAACTTGGAGTAGAAGGTTTGGACAGTAAATTGCAGTCAACTTTGTCAGTTTCAGCTCTTAGCACCTTAGCAGCAACCCAACCCATCCTGTGCCCTCAACCCTGTTGGCAGGCAGCTTGTGTCCCTGGAGCAGTTTTCACATAGGCTGAGAAAGGCAGGGTAAGCAAAGAGCACTCACCTTCCCAGTGTCAGAGAGCTGTGCTCTGGTTGCTGATTGCTGGTTCTAATCACAAAAGTGCAGATGAGGACGCCTCAAGACACTGTGCTTTTACTTGCCCCAATATTTTGCAAGCCCATCCTCCTGTGGCTGAAATATTTCCTGGGGAGTTCAGGGGCTGGTGTCTTTTCCCCCTATTTTTCTTTCTTTCTTCCCCCACTCCTGCCCCTTTGGGAGCCAGATATTGAAGACTATGGTATTCAAAAGCAACCACAGGAGTGTGGGGAATTAGAAGTCATTATGCACGCCCAGGAGAAGTTGCAGGCTCAGAACAGATTTGAAAATACTCTAAACTCTAAGGGAGAATCCATTTCCTTCCTGTTTTCAGCTTCTAGAGGCTGCTTATATTCCTTGACTGGTGGCCCCACACTTCATCTTCAAAGCCAGCCACTAAGTGTCTTCAGATCTTTGGCTGTCAAGCTGACTCCTACCTTCTTTTGTCATTTTTTAAGGACTTTGTAATTATACTGGGACTACCCAGATAATCCAAGGATGATCTCTCCACCTCAATAAGAGCTGATCAGCAATCTCTATTCTATCTGCGACTTTATTTTCCCCTCTTCACAGGACATTACTTGTTCACAGGTTTGGGAGATTAGGATATGAGCATTTTTTTTTTCTTTTTTTTTTTTGAAGGTATATTTTTCTGCCTTCCATGATGTAGAAAGCAAGGAAACAGATTTTTCTCCAAAGCATCCAGAAGGATATGTGGCCCTGCTAAAAACCTTGCCCCATGAGATACACATCAGTTTTTAACCTGTATGAGTGTAAGATAATAATTTCATGTTGTTTAAACTACCAAGTTTGTGATAATTTTTTATGTCACAAATAGAAAGCTAATATAGACACTTATGGGGAGTAGAATTCAGTGATGTGCACCTGGAAGTGGGAATACCTTCTGATTTTATTTTATAAGACGGATTATTTTAAGAAAAAAATTAGAAGGGGAGCCTGGGTGGCTCAGTCAGTTAAGCCTCCCACTTCGGCTCAAGTCATGATCTCGTGGTTTATGGGTTCGAGCCCCACGTCAGTCTTTGTGCTGACAGCTCAGAGCCTGGAGCCTGCTTCAGATTCTGTGTCTCCCTCTCTCTCTGCCCCTCCCCCCATCATGCTCTGTCTCTCTCTCTCCTTCAAAAATAAAAATAAATATCAAAAAATTTTTAAAAAGTAGCTTTCTGTTAGAACTATAAGAAATTACCCAAAATTTTATTTTAGAACTAATTGACAGACACATGATAGAAGATTCTTGAAAAGAAGAGAAATAACAGAAATCTGAGTTCCTTCAGTATGTTGGGAAATGTAAACTAGAAGTGAGGAAATTTGGGTAAGGAATATAGTTTTTGCACTAACAAAAGAGACCTCAAATACTCAATGGGGTACTAGTGCTGGCCTGGGACAGAAGTTTCGTGGTCTCTTATTCAGGGAGTATTTAGAAAAGTTTAATTTATTAATTTTAAATAATTTGTTCCCTCTTGTCCCGTTACACATTTTCTTGATCAAATATTGGCAACACGTTGCCATTATAATTGTCAGTATCTTTATTATAATGTTACAGATGGTTGTTAACTTTAACCCAAAGTCTCACATGATCATTTAATCGCTTGCATTTTTTTTAAGTTTATGTATGTATTTTGAGAGGGAGAGAGAGAGTGAGTGCATATACACTTGCATGTCCTTGGGGGAGGGATAGAAAGAGGGAGAGAGAGAATCTCATGCAGGCTTCTGCTGTCAGTGTAGAGCCCTGTGCTGGACTGAATCCCACCAACCGAGAAATCAGGACCTGAGCTGAAATCAAGAGTTGAGCACTCAACCAACTGAGCCACTCAGGTTCCCCAGTCTCTTGGATTTCAGTTTCTTGATCTGTAAATTGAAATAGGATCCTTGATTTTCCAGCTCTAGTGTTTTTTGTGTGCAGGAATGAGTTTTACCATTTTGCATTTGTTGGTCAGCACGTAGACTAATTCAGATGTTTCCAGATGAATATTCTCAATTTGTAAATTTCACTTGGAAGATTATTCTTTAAAATGCTCATTAATACTGACATTTGGGTGGCTCAGTTGGTTAAGCGTCCGACTTCTGCTCAGGTCATGATCTCACGGTTCATGGGTTTGAGCCCTGCATTGGGCTCTGTGCTAACAGCTCAGAGCCTGGAGCCTGCTTCAGATTCTGTGTCTCCCTCTCTCTCTCTGCCCCTCCCCTGCTCATGCTCTGTCTCTCCCTGTCTCAAAAATAAATAAAAACATTAAAAACAAATTTTAAATGGTCATTAATATAGCCAACATAGCACTAAATTATATCCCTTTGTCATCCCTAAGCAGACATATTAGGGTGAACAAAAACATTATCTTCATGTAGAAACCATCTACTTTCTTATTTTTTAAGAAAAGTCTGGTCTTAGCCTTTATTCTGGCATTCTTGGGAATTTTCATTAAGTGTTCCAGATCATCAAATTAGTCTAATTTATAGAAACTAGATATTCAACTCAGATAACAAGACTGTAGGCCTGGCTTCCCTCCTTTTCTCACCCTATTTTCTGACTAAAGGTGTTTCTTCTTAGTTTACTAGTATAAATGTTATTATAATTCTATTACAGTAGAGTATTTATTATACCCAGACACATTTTTTATGTTCAGAATGATTTTTATTGAATGTTATTTCATAGCTATAAATGCTCTTTTATTGAACTTTTATTAAAATATTCATATGTGAAGAACAAATGCATAAAGGTAACATTTAAAAATTAGTCACAAGAATTCAAAATTTAGGTTTTCTTTTTCTTCTTTAAACATTTTTTCTTCTAAGCTTATTTATTTTGAGAGAGAGAGAGAGCGAGAGCGAGAGAGAGAGAGTGATCATGAATAGGGTAGGGGCAGACAGAGGGAGAGAGAGAGAATCCCACACAGGCTCTGCACTGTCAGTGCAGAATCTGACGTGGGTGTTCAAATTCATGAACCGCGCGGCCATGACCTGAGCCAAAACTGAGTCTGCCGCTTGACTGACTGAGCCACCCAGGCACCCCTATATTTTCTTTTTTCAAGAAGATACAAAAGATTGCCTTAACCATGCATCTAACTAGTTTATCCTAAGAGATTGAGGCTGATTAACTTACGTACTTGTATTTCCGGGAATAGATGAATGGATACATAGATGAATTGATGGAGAGATAAATGAATGATTGGATGAATCACAAATTTATAGATTTACTAAGTCTTTGCCAGTCAAATATGCATTTATCTTCTACATTCCACATCAGAGGCTCACACTTTAAAAAAACTTGTGCAATAGCATATACCAGTCTATTCCTAGTACAAGGATTTTATAAGATTTAAAAATTGATTTTCTTATATTTGCCATGTCTAGGCAGTTTTGATATGTAACCATATTTCATCCAGGAAACACTTATTTTGAGGTCAATAGAACTATCATTTTTATTTCCTTTATCTTACTACTGGTTTATTTCCTGTGGGTATAAAAGGAATATAGAAATATTCATGAAAACCTACAAAATCTTGTTTTATTAATAATGCAATAATATACATAGACACTAGTTATACTGCCAGCATGCTTTGGAGCATTTAGAATTCTTTTGGGTAATTTGTTTTGCTAAAAATATATAGCTCAAAAATTCATACCACTAATGTATTGAACTTTCCATCTTCACTTTAAAAATAAATTCTCTACAGACATTGAAATTGTGAAAATCTCAAAATAGAGCCATTAAAATACTTTTAAAAGTCATTAAGGTATTTCCTCACTGCACATCTTCTATAATGATTTTGAATTATGGATCAGAGTAAGAATCATTGAATAAATATGGGATTCCCATTATGCACACAAGACTCTTTCATTTAGGGATGGAGAACTTGATGTTCACACTCAGGAACTTAATTCTCTACTGAAATATGCAGACCTAACCCACAAAAGGCTAATAAAAAAGAATGTAATTATGTGACCTATGTATGTATTTTTAAATTTTTATTTTTTTAATGCTTATTTATTTATTTTGAGAGAGAGAGCAGGGGAGGGGTAGAAAGAGAGAGCGAGAGACAGAATCCAAAGCAGTCTCCGCACTGTCAGTAGAGAGCCTGATGCAGGGGTCGAACTCACCAACTGAACCGTGAGATCATGACCTGAGCTGCAATCAGGAGTCTGATGCTTAACAAACTGAGCCACCCAGGAGAACCTGTATAAGTTTTTAATGTATTAATTCAGAAGAATATGACAGATTTTAAGAAAGCAATGGACTTTGGCTCTTGAGAGTGAAAAAAGCATCAACATGATAAATATTAAAAGCAAGTAAAGTCTCAAAGGCAGAAATTAGGGAGAATATGATGACCTGTGTAGGCTTCAGGTAATTTAGAGATCTGCTTCATCAAAGGGAATCATGTATTTTGGAAGTTAATGCAACATAAATTTGGGTGGATTTTTGGAGGGTTCTGAAAGTGAGAAAACAACACATTTTTGTGTATTTAGAATGCATTGTTCTACTGAGTAATCGGACTTTAGAAAAGATGAATATAATATAAACATATATTAATATTATATATTACTATATCATTATTAATGATTAGTTAAATAATATAATGTTAATACATAGTAATAATATAATAGAACTTTATTTTTCCACAAGTTTCAATTCTAATGTTCTCAAATTTTCATTCTTTACCTATGGTTGAAATAATTATAGGTACTTTAAGTTTTCCATTTAGTTTCTGTGTTATTAGTCTTATTTTTGAATGGCCTCACATTTGGGAATCTGCTTTGGTTATTTGTGAAGGCATGTAAGTGTGTGCGTGTGCATGCGTGTGTGTGTGTGTGTGTGTGTGTGTGTGTGTGTGTGTGTGTGTGTGTGTGTTTGGATGGTATTTTGATGTTTGGATGGTTCCTTAGAAAACATGACGAATTCATCAGTGGAGACTTTAAGCTCCTCCGGTATGAAGTCCTCTGGTGAGGGATAGTTCATGATGCTCTTGGTTGCTTGATCACATTGTTGGTGAAAGTGCTTGGTCTCCTCCAACCCAGGGCTCTCTTTCTCTGTTCTGCTACCACAGATATTCTAGTAGCAGCTGTAAGTCTTAGATTTCTTTCTGGGTAGCAATTGCTAGCTCTTCTAAAGTCCAAAAGAGATTCCACACTCTCCTATTGATTCGCCTATGATATCATTCAATTTGCCTGCCAATAGTTGGAGCAGACACTGCGCTCCATCAACAGTGCAGCTAAGAATTCGAATGACTAAATTCTGTATCTTTAAAATCTTCAAGTCATTTCTTAAATATTCACCGATTAGAAGTAAGCTAATGCTACCATAATTCCCTTTAAATATATTCTGTGAAGACACTGTTCACCTATGGGCATATATATACTACGTGATTTTTTGTTTTATTTTTATAATTTGGGGACTCAGACAAAATTCTAATATTGCACATACTCTATTTTAACTAACAGTTACACTAGCAGGAAATAATCACTGATTTGGGAGCAGACTAAAGATAGAAAATGTGGTGATATTATTTATTACTGATTGAAAGAATATCTTAATCTGGAACAATCCTCAGGTTTTTTTAGTTAATGATCTTTACATTTTCAACAAATATAGAGTATATTTGTAGAATGTCTCTACATTTGGAGTTGCCTGATATTTCCTCGTGATTAAATTCTGATGGTGAATTTTTGGCAGAGTATCAGAAGTAATTTTGTGTTCTGTATATCATATCAGGAACACATGACTTCTCATATTCCTGGTGATGTTAACTTTGTCACTTCGTCAAGGACTTGTCTGTTGGATTTCTCCACAGACAAGTTACTATTTTTACTGCATTTTTTAAGTACTATGTGGGGATACATGTTGAGAACAAATAAATACCTTTTATCCAACTTTCACCCACTCATTTAAAATTCATTGATTCTTAGTCTCTGAATTATCATGATGATGAATTTTCTAAGTTTATCATTTTAAATATATTTATCCTTTGACATTCTTCTGTGAGTATTAGAAGAGAATTAGTACTTATTCACTTATGGAAAATTTGATTTTTATGAATTCTGAGTTTATTTGATGGGTTGTCAGATTGTCACAGATTTGTCTAGTGGAAGAACCTTGAAGCTGGCCCCTGTAATTTTTTGACATATCTTTATCATTCTTGGAACACATTTTTAATTTCTGGCAGAATATATTACAGGCCCATTTTGTACTTCCACTTTCTCAGCCCTAGAATTGCTCATTTCTCCTTGGAAGACTGTTTCTTTCAGTAATAGAAAGTATTGGTAACTAAGCTCTGGGAATTGGGTGCGCAAGTTTACTGGCTGCCATTGCTTAGAGACCTTTTTAGTGAATTAGAAAATAAACGTATGTATGTATTGGCTTGTACTTATTTAGGTATTTCTCAATTTCTCTGCATTTATCCATCTATTCGCCTATCTAAATCTGTCTCTTCAGAGTAAATACAACTGTGTATGTAGAACAAATTCTTCTTAAAACTCAAAATAATACATATTGAAAATAAAAAAAAAAAAACAATGCACTCAGACAAAAAGAACATTAGTGCATTTAGACAAGGAGTTTCTGCAATGTGTTCTCATTGTTCATAGTGGTAATACTCTATGATGTCACTGCCAACATTGAATTCATGAACACTGAAGCATTTCTCCTCGAGGAAATATAGACTTAGGTTTGTACAAGCCTCTGGTCGCAACGTTATCATCAGCTGATCAAGACATAACTTTGTTTTATATGAGTTTGTGTTTAAAGAAACTTTTTTTAAAATATATTGTTGATTTGTTAACGTTGAAATCACGACCAATAATTGTAACATATGTATTTTCTCCATAAAGCATACCAGAGCCTTCTTATACTTGAGACTATCGGCCAGTACGTCAGTAATACACTTGGGACTAATATTAAACAGCATATTTACAAAAAGCACAGGGATACAAAAATACAAATAAAAAAAGGCACAAAATACATTGTGACAAGGACATTTATTTATAAGGTGAAGATTGAAATAAGGAAGCAGAGCACTGCCTTATTAGACCTTAATTGGAAACATGCATGACTGGGCAACTCGAATTTTTTGCCATGTTTTGTGTGTCTGTGAATGAGAAAATACAATGAGCGTTGATTTTTGGATTACAAATAAATTTTAACAAGTAGGAAAATTCTCAAATAGGGAATCTGAAAATAATGAAGGCCAACTGTATATTTACACATCACTCTTTATATGGTTTTTGTTTTGGGGATATGATGATATTGGTAGAGATAAGAGGCATGAATAAAAAAGAATCATTACTCTGTAAGAGCACATAAAGTAATGGAATAAGCAGCTGTGTTGGTTAATTTTATGTGTCAACTTCACTAGGCTGTAGTGCCCAGATGTTTGGTCAAACGCCAGTCTAGGTGTTGCTGTGAGTTTTTTGGTTTTTTTGTTTTTTGTTTTATATGATCAGCATTTAAATCAGTTGACTCTGAGAAAATTAGATTATCTTCCAAAATGTGTGTGGGCCTCACTCAGATAGTTGAAGGCCTAAAGAGAAGCAGAGTGAAGTTTCGAGAAGAAAAACTTGTACCTGCAGATTGCCTTCTGACTTGAACTGCATCATCAACACTCTCGTGGGTCTCTAGACTGCAGGACTCTGCCCTGCAGATTGCCAGACCCAGAATGTTGTGAGCTGATTCTTTAAAAATCTCTCTCTCTCTCCATATAAACACACACACACACACACATCCTATAGCTTCTGTTTCTGTGGAGGACCTTGACTAATATTGTAGCAAATGTCTCTCTCATGTTATAACAGCGCATTTTATATGCCATAGCAAGTGCTAACAAACAAGTGGACATTTTCCACAGTAAGAATGCATAAGGATTAGACACAATAAATAAAATTGCAGAGAGTTTACAAGTCAAAAAAAAGCTTAAGGATTTGATATTTAATTTCAGATATGCTCACACATTGTCCATTGTTAGGAAGACTACTTGACCAGAAATTACTTTGGATATTCTGTCTTCCTGATTTATCTCTGAGATGACCTAATATTAGGTAATCAAAAACTTTGTACCCCAAGGATTCATGATCCGCAAAATTGTACAATATAAATTACTTTCGATTGACCATATTTTCTTGGAGTAGGGTGTCTAGAAGTGTATTTTCATTAAGCCCTGTGAGGGCCATTATGCAGAGAATGGTGAGATGATGACCTTTTACTCAGAAAAGGTCAAGAAACATGAAATCAATCGTTAATAGCACCCAATCCCGTGTTGTGACTTGTTCAACTCTGATGTAATTGTGGGATATATTCTTTGATTTAACAAAGGATATATATCAAAGATAATGATTTGTATTGATGCTTCTTTGTTGTAGCAGTCTGGCCTATTCAACAATTTACAGTCCTTGAATTGTATCTTTGTGTCTAAAATTGCCACCACTTAGAAGTGAGCTCTTAAATTCTATTGATCTACTTTAATGTAGAATATGCCTTCCTGCTCTGCTTTATAGTAGAGCAATGGGTTATAGGAGCTCACTTGTAAGGTGATCATCTATACGGACAAACTATTCTCTAGCTATTAGCCACAAGCCGGTATGGCGTTGCAATCCTGGAATTTGAGCACACAGCAGTTATGCTTTAATTATCTGTCTGGAAGCAGACAATAGCACCAACTGACATAATGCATTAAGAATATGTATCTAATAAACATCAGTTAAATGTTAAAAGAATTAATTCATGACCAAGTGGTAAGTTGTTATATAGAGTGTAGGCTCTGAAAAATATATAAGAAATTCTTCCTAGAGACTTCAGGAAATAATTGCAAATTTTTGTGTTCACAAGATAGTGGCTTGCATAGTATAAACTTATACCTGCAGGAAAGAAGCAATTAAGGTTGTCTAAGAATGTAGGAAACCATGAGTTTTCATGAGTTAATAGGAATGGTCAGAGAACTATGCCTGGACCAGACATGGGGAGTTCTCAATAAGAGAACTCAGTTCTCACTGAGTTTAAGCAAGGTAATTGACTTGGGAAGCAAAATATGAAGAAGGTTTTGACAGAATTATATAAGGGGGGATTAGAGTGTACAGAACATAAAAGAATCATCACAAGAAAACATTTAAATATATTAAAGGAAAATGTGTTAGAGAAAGATTTTAATGAAAAAAGTCTTAGAGGCTGGGTTTCACCTTCTTCCTCCTTTCTCGAACGGAACTCGTGAAATAATAAAAGGAAAAATGTGAGTCTTAAACAATGTGGGCTGAGCTTTCACACGTAGAGAAACCCCCATAGAGTTCAGTTTGTGGCTTTGTTTATCACAAACACTTGAAATTCATCTTGATTCATTCTGGTTTAGAAAATTCTAGTCCCCCATGAGAAAACTGATTTAAAATCTCTATTTTTTTTAATAAGCTAGATTGTCACATCTCATTGTGTCAAGTACATTAAACTTTTCCCTATTCCAATTCCGAGGGGGTTAGAAACACAGTTGTTGTTGTTTTTTTTTTTCAATTTTTTTAATTTTTTTGCAAGTTT
This sequence comes from Panthera leo, assembly GCF_018350215.1. Classification (NCBI taxonomy): domain Eukaryota; kingdom Metazoa; phylum Chordata; class Mammalia; order Carnivora; family Felidae; genus Panthera; species Panthera leo. The sequence continues at coordinate 53,595,087 of NC_056691.1, read as the reverse complement.
TCTGCATTTCAATATGTTCCTTCATAATTTTTATCAAAATGCTGTCTTGCCTACTTTCTCTGATAGTAAGGGACAGCAGATATCCCAACAAAGAAATAAACAAACTGCATCCCTCCCAATGATGTTGAAGTCTTAACCTCTGTACCTGTGAATGTGATTTTATTGGTCACTTTATGGTCTTTGCAGGTGAGCAAGTTAAGATTATATCATTAGGGACCTTATAAAAATATATGTAAAGGGAAAATTTGGACACAAAGACAGAAATGCAGAGAGGAAACATGATATGAAGACAGAATTCTTTCTACAAGCCATAGAACACCTGAAGCAATCGGAAGCGAGGAGAGAAGCATGGGGCAGGCAGATTCTCTCTCTCATCCCCTGTAAGGAACCAACCCTGCAGACATATTGATTTTGGACTTGTAGCTTCCAGAACTATGAGACAATAAATGTCTGATGCTGAAGCAACACTGTTTGTGGTACTTCGTTACGACAGCTCCAGGAAACTAAGACAAGGTGTATTTAAAACATATTCATATGTATGTACAAATTGCTGTGAAATAAAATATTTTAATGATAAATATAAAGATTGTAAAGTGATAGTTACTGGGTTATCCTCAACAAGAGTCTTATGTCCACTTTCTATACATATTAGCAGACACTTTTAACATAACTTATGGAAAGTATGTCAAGAATTTTAGAGAAAATATTTTCCTATTTAAGAGAAAAGCTGGAAGATTCAGTTCAATGTTCTGTGTAAGTTTCAAGTCTAATTTAAATTTATGAAATCTGCTTATATCATTCTATTTCTGAAAGAGTTTCCAGATAAAGATTTTTTTTTAAATAAGCATTGTGCTAACATATATTCATCTGTTGTTTTCACTGAATTCCTTTCTCAGCTCTTACATAATATAAATCTGCATATGAACCTCTCTTTTTCTCAGTAGTTATTTTTGGGACTATGGTCAATTTTGCTTTGTATATAATGAGGCAAACTTTTGTTCATTATCTGCTCTATGATTCATATACTGTCCTTCCCATCAGGATCCTAGAAATATCTCTTAAGTTTCTGTTTATTCTTTAAAATTTTATTTAAATTTTATTTTCTAGCAATTAAGATAATTCTCCATTTTTCATGGATTGCTTACCTTTTATAAAAATGCCAAACATCATCTTTCTTCAGCATAATTTTTAATATATTCCTGGTAGTATGTGATACTTCCATTTTTTTTTTAATTTTCACTTCTAATTTTTACTTTCTTTTTTCTTAATTTTCACTTCTAATTTTTACTAAAGTTTACACTTAATTTCCTCTGAATGTTTTGCATGAAGGCACTGACAAATGCTGGGTAATTTGTTATTTGATGCTTTGGCAGCAACCATAACAGTAGTAAAAAGTTAGCAAGTGTGATGGACCAAATAATGGTCTGCAAAGATAGCCAGCTATTAATCCCTAGAACCTGTGAATGCTACCTTATATGTCAAAACTGACTTTCAGGTATCATTAAGTTAAAGATTTTGAGATGGGGAGATTATCCTAGATTATTGAGGTGGACCCTGAATGCAATCACATGGCCTTATAAGGACAAAGAGGCAGATCTGACTACACACAGAAGATGCGAAGATAACACAATGCTGCTCCTGGCTTTGAACACAGAGAAAGGAGCCATTGGCCAAGGAGTGTAGCTCTAGGAGGGGGAACAGACAAAGAAACAGGTTGTATTCTAGAGTTTTCAGATGAAGCATGGCCTTGCTAACACTTTGGTTTTGGCTTATTGAAACCATTTTCTGACTTCTGGCTTCCAGAGATGTAAGAGAATAAATTCATGTTTATTTGAAACACTAAATGTGTATTGTTTTAAACCACGTCTGTAATAATTTCTTATACACCACAGAAAACTAACACAACAAGTCTCCTTGGAAGGTCACCATAACTACTTAGGAAGAATATGGAACCTCCCTGAACATCAGACGTTTCATGCACATCTACTCTGTGGGTTTATTTCTATCCAGAAAACGAATGTAACAGGAGATGAGACCCGTGAATTGAAGGTAGGGGTGAGATAGAACTGAGGAGCAAAAATGGAAAGGTGTAAGGGATTGCCATTGCAACTTCCCTTCTCTGAATCCTCTGTGAAAAGAGTTGGTATATGTTCCCATAAGAGTTCTTTTTAAGTAACAGATTTGGGTGGCCCAGAAATGTCATTTGGATGTTCAAGTGATAAAATGTAACACAGAATAGAAGAGAAACTCATTCCATCACGTTGGTCAAAGAAATGAGCACAGTTTAAGTCCAGTAAAAAATCACAGTGAGAAAAGACTCCCCCTAGAATCATAAGAAATCTGCCGTTTTAGCACTTAGGAAGATGGACCATTGCTGCTAAACCCTTATTATGATGGTAGGCTCCATCCATGGCAACAGTAAGCATTGCCTCTAAGTGGATTTCCATGCAGCAAGCGTAACTGATGAGACCTGGATCCAAAGAATATGGGAGGTCTGTTCATGAACTCAAGTGTGTTGGACATAATAACTCTGAGTAATATATGGATGAGAATTTAAAGGAAATGTGGAAGTCCTGGTCATCTAAACGGGGTGAAAACATGTTACTGGGACACAGTCTGAACTAGTTGTTCCGTCTTTCAAGACCTAAAACTAAATATTTGAGCCAAATAGACTTTTAGTTGTTGTCTGGAGTCACAAGGGCTCCTTTCTTAAAAGTTGCATGGTGGGGCAGTTGGTGTTTGTCAATTACATGCATAGTCAAATAATTATCAAAGCTAGCAATAACATTTTCAATAACATTTTCAATATTTGAAGCTAAAACAATAAAATTTCTTGGCTTCCCAAAATTATGATGAAGTATGACTATTGTAAGTTTAAGGAGCCTATCACCAGTTAATGAGAAATTATTCACATACAGAAGAATATTTCAGCAAAATATTTTTAGCATTTCCTCCAAAGAAATCTCTGCTTCCTCTCCTGCCTAATCAAAACTTTCTAAGTGCACTTGTCCAACTTTCAGGTGGCATCCCTAAAGCAGCTCACACTGACGAGTAACTCTAGCATGAATGGGAAGAGCACCCACAATCTGTAGTCAGTTCATTAGGATTTGTGTTCCAGCTTCTAAAGAAAAAATTTTAGAGATAAAATTCTAACTTTTATACAATGACCACCAAACCTTTTATTTAACACATTCATTAACGAAAGAATGAGTAAGGTATTACAGTCAGTGCAAAGGAATATCTGAAGTGCAATAACACAGATAGAGGTACACAAGGAAAACCAGTAATGACAAATTGAACTTGCCGAGATACGAAATGTTTAAAATCTAAGCGGCTATAAAATACAATATTTGAAATCACCTTTTCAGTGAATAGAAGACAGTTGTACCTCTACCTGAAATTTGCATTTCTATGGACAAAAAAAAGGCCCAACTTGCATTATCTTCAGTTTTCTGTGACTTATAGAGAAATAGTCAAAGAAAATGAAAGGTGCAGATCCCATAGAATTAAATAAGTCCAAAAAGTATACTAAAGCCCCAGATACCATTTAAAGGACCCCTACCAATCTTTTGCCCATCTTAAAGACCTTCACATTTTCTTCTGAGCTACCTATTACACACCAATTATGTGAACATAGTCAAGCTATTATAACTCTTTGAAACTCAAGCCCTTGTACTATAAGAATAAAATAATTCCCAGATCCCAGGATTATAAGGCAGAATAATTACTGTGTGTAAAATCACATTTTGTTTAGAATCACTGTATGAGGTAAATTTAGTGTTTATAAATACTATGTATTTCTTAAGTAACACTCTGCTTTCACATCAGAAAAAACAAAGAAAACTTGATCCACCTTTCCATGTAAATTTCTGAAGTCCAATTTCCACAGCTTCCTTTTCAGTCCTAAAGAGTCTATTAGTACAGTTTCTAAAAGTTATCATATTAACCTAACAAAGTTTGCAAATAACTTTTTAAAAATATAATGGTTTTTATGTTGACACATGTGTTACAATTTATAACTTAGATGAATTTGTACCACATACTAACCACCAGATTAATATTGAAATATTCTCTAAAGATTTATTCTTGGAAACTAATTCACTGAAAAAATACGTTAAAGATTAATCATGTACCAGATACTATTCTAGACAGTAAATAAAAACAGATTTGTCATAAGTGTTACCATTTAGAAAGGGGGAGGGCATAGAAAACAAAGTAATCAATTAAGTGAACTATTTGTAAAAGTGCTGTTAAATAAATAGTATTTTTAAGAAAAGTTTATGAAGAAACTATTTCACAGAAATATCTCTGAATATTTAACATATCATATGAGAAGACAAATAAGAAATATAACCTCTGAAAAAGTAGGCTGAAACAATTTTTGTAGAGTGGAAATAGAAAATGTAGAATATTTTGAAATAAGAAAGAGCTTGGTATATTCAAGGATATGAAAATGAGTAAAGAAAAAAGTTAAATGACCCAAATTTGATGAAGAAAGAAGAGTGAAAACAGATGAAGTCCCAGAGGTGAATATGGACAAGAACACACAAAACTTTCAAGATGTTTGTAAGGAATTGGTATTTTATCCTACATGCAGCGAAAAGCCACTGAAGATTTTTAAACACTGGTGTAACTTAACTTTTGTTTAAGATTTGGATTTAAACAAACAAACAAACAAACAAACAAAAACTAAGTTGGGGCTAGTGTGAGTGTGATTCAAATTGTTATCAGGGATCAAGGTTGTTGTAGTAATAATCTAGGTATTTGATAATAGTGTCTGAGACCAGAATATTGAAGTGGAAATACGCAGTTGAATTTGAGCCATAAGTTATTAGTAGAAAACGAACAATTTCTTCATGGAGTAGATGGGTGATAAGAGAAAAAGGAACCAATGGTGAAATTTTAGCTTTCTTGACTGACACAGGTAAAATAATACAGTACCACTTACTGACACAGGGATGAATGAAGGTGACAGCAGAGTTCTCTGTGTATGCATGTCAATGTGTCAACAGATCAACTTAGGAATTTTATAACTTAGAATGTGGAAGACATCTAAACGAGGTGAAAATAAGGAAATAAAGGATCTGAATACTTAATCTCAGGCATAAAGAAGATACATACATTTGGGAATTATTGACTCAAGAGAGGCTCACCAATGTAGACAAAGAAGAGAAAGAGCACCTGCAAACAAGTACCGGGGTGCTCATTTTTAAAAAGATTGCTGAGAATATATTTGAATGTTAAGGCATCTATTGACGAAGAGAAGGCTGCTTGAGGATATAGGAAAGAGGAGATTTCCAAGGGAAGGTACAGTTTTAAATGTTTTATTACAGAAAATTTTACATATAACCAAAAGTACAAAGAAGAGTATGATAAACTTCTATGTCACTCCATCCTGGTTTTAAGTTTTCAACATATGGCTAATCTCGTTCATCCCTATTTCCTGTGCTTCCTTCCCCACTCCCCCAATGCCAGCTGTTGTTTTTAAAGAAAATACTGCAAATGGTGGTGGCTGGGTGGGTCAGTCATTTAAGCATCCGATTCTTGGTTTGGGTTCAGGTCATGATCTAATGGTTCCTGAGATCGAGCCCTGCATCAGGCTCTGTGCTGACAGCACAGAATGTGCTTGGGATTCTCTCTCTCCCTCTCTCACTGACCCTCCCCTGCTTATACTCCCTCTCTCTATCTCAAGTAAATAAATAAATTTTAAAAATACCCAAAATTTCTTCCTTAGACACTCAATGGAATGAAATATTGAGAAAGTAAGCCAAAATGAGATCCTGAGCACAAATAAGTTGTGTCCAGGTACAAATACCTGGTCAGAATTTGAAATAGAAGAATTTTTGATGGAAGCTTAAAGATAATAGCATAATTCAGAAGAAGCTACTATAGGGAATAAGAACAATTGTGAGATAAAAACTTTTCACTATTCTTTGAAATGATCTATTTATATAAAATCTATTATTTATATAAAAATATAACCTTTTCATGATGAAAAATAAAAAATAACCTAAATAACAAACAAAAGAGAGCTGGCATTCACACATTCAAAAATGAGGTGTATGAATAGAGTACTGTCTGTAGTATAACTGTAGATAAGAAAGGAGTTGATGATTATGCTTCCTAAATTTTTCTCTGGCATCCCTGAGAGTTTAATTATGTCAATACATTTCCATAAATTTCAATTAACCTCTGTCATAATTACTTTCTACACACCTTATAAATTACATTGACATTTACCTGTCTTTCAAAAAGATAATTATCCTTTAAAAAATGATTAGGAAATTTCTTTGGAAACTATTCTTTTAAAGTGAGGAATGCCACCTCTCCAAGTAGTAAGATAGATACATAGATAGATTGATAGATAGATGATAGATAGATAGATAGATAGATAGATAGTAGATAGATGGTAGATAGAGATGGGGATATATAGATAGATACATGAAATTTCAAATCAAGTATGATTTGTGAAGGAGATATACATAATTGGACATTGGTATATTTAGGATGTTTTATTGAGGGGACAAGGGACATTAAGCAGGAATACCGATTCTTAAATTCACCATTATCCTTGTTTTAGTTATTGTACAGCCGGTATTAGAGCTGCAGGGGAGTTATACATTTGCGTAATCAAACATTGACCTCCCTCAGTACATCACAGTCATCTTCTCTTCTGAAGAACCAAAGGTTTTGCTAAGTACTATTTACTGTGGGACTAGCCATAGACACATGAAGAATGAATTAGAATCAAAGAGTTTCTAAATGAGCCATATAGTAAGAATTTCATCAGGTCTGTGATCTGGAATAACATTGAAGGAAAAAATACATACAGACATTTAAATTAAATATCTGTTGTAAGTTAGATGGATATCTGTGTTGAAGTAAAAATGTCATAAAAAGAAAAAGTGAACTGCTAAAAATTGGGAAGGAACTTGGTGTGTCTTGATTTTATATCATTTTGTATATTGCTTAAAACGATCGTGTGTGTGTGTGTAAATTTTAAAGATAAGCAGGAATAAAAACAGTCATGTTTTTTTTTAAAGTTCTTTATTTATTGGGGTGCCTGGGTGGCTCAGTTGGCTAAGCATCCAATTTCAGCTCAGGTCATGATCTCTTGGTTTGAGCCCTGCATCAGGCTGTGCACCGACAGCTCAGAGCCTGGAGCCTTCTTCCGATTTTGTGTCTCCCTCTCTCTCTCTCTCTCTCCCCCTCCCCCATTTGTGCTCTGTCTTGCCTTCTCTCAAAAATAAACATTAAAGGGGCGCCTGGGTGGCTCAGTCAGTTAAGCGGCCGACTTCGGCTCAGGTCACGATCTCGCGGTCCGTGAGTTCGAGCCCCGTGTCGGGCTCTGGGCTGATGGCTCGGAGCCTGGAGCCTGCTTCCGATTCTGTGTCTCCCTCTCTCTCTGCCCCTCCCCTGCTCATGCTGTGTCTCTCTTTGTCTCAAAAATAAATAAACGTTAAAAAAATTTTTTTTAAATAAAAAATAAATAAATAAACATTAAAAAATTTTTTGAAGTTATATATATATATATTTGTAAATTGTATAATAAAATCATTCCAAGGTTGCTTCTGAGTTAAGAATTCTGGGAGTTCTTGTAATAATAAATTGTACTTCTCTAATATGTACATAGCATGAAAATCTTAAAACATTTAAAATATACGTAATAAGGAAAATATTTAAATAGTATAAAGAGGCAGTAAAATTGAGAACTGGATATAAGTAGTTCAAATTAATTTGGGACAACACTATATAATCTGCAATAACCTAAATTTGTCTTCCAATTTCCAAATTCTTCTTATCTCTCCTGGTACATGTAAACATATAAATGTACCTTCTTTGTCTCAAGGCATATTGAGAATCATGATGACTGTTATATAGTGTGTGTGTGTGAGTAAGTGGCAAGGAGGAAGTATATTCTAGTTAATAGTAACAATCCAACTTTGATATGCCAGGACTCCACTGGTATCCAGGTTGAAATGAGCATTTTGTTCTAGTCATCCCTTAATCAAGACTGATAATTGACCTTCGTAGCCATCTTCCAGGGGCTGCTGCTGGTGTTGTTGGACAGACAATAATCTGAGTATCAAGAGAATCATATTGAATGAGTCTAGGGACTTTTGTCTTCCGATGATAGAGGAAGATAAAACCTAGCCCTGTGGCAGTAATAAACTTTGGACAAAATATGAAAATAAAAAGGAGTACAACCAATTTAAGGGATTGAGGAGTAATGAAAGTATGCACACTAGTGTACATGTGAAAGAAAGAAATAGCGATTGGTGATTTTCCATTTTTTGTTTTTTTGTTTTTTTGGGTTTTTTTTTTGGCGATTTTCCCCTGAAGAATGGTCCCTGTTAATATCTGTGTATTTTGTGTCTAAAACAGTAGAGATTTATGTAATGTTTTCCCCAGTGTGCCTAAGGTGAATGGTTACCTCCAAAATTGTATGTTCACATCTTATCCCTTAAGCCTGTGAATATTACCCTACATGGGGGGGTGGGGGGGTGGGGAATGGGTCTTTGAAGATGTAATTAAATTAAGGATTTTGAAAATTGATCATCCTGGGTTGTCTGGTTGGGCCGTAAATCCAATACAAATATCCCAGCAAAAAACATACTGAGCAGAGACACAAAAATACACAAAGGATAAGCATTGTGAAGATGAAGACAGAGATTGGAGTGATGTTACCATAAGTGGAGGCACTCCAAAGCATACCTGGAGTTATTAAAAGCTAGTAGAGCCAAGGAATGGATTATCCCTGGCCCCTGAGGGAACACAGCCCTGATGATACTTCTCCTCCTTTTCTCCTGTGGATTTCTGGAGTTGTCTCCACCTCTTTGCTGATTGCTCAATTAGCCATACCCATAAGAAGCACAACAATTCTCTAGGTTGAGTTTCAAAATAATTGGGAAGCAATTTTCTGGCTAAGTTTTCCAGCAAAACCACTGCTGCTGGTTTCCTTTGTCTGTGTGTCTGTTAGGTGTCTGGTTGGTGGTGGCACCGCATAAATGATATTGGGTTGGATAGTGTGTGTGGAGGGGCCGGTGGAGGTTGACTGATCTAGATAGTACTATACTGTTAGCCAAGGTATTACCCAAGGACCTTTATACAAGAAAAAATGCTGGGCTTTAGGGGAACTGAGCACATTTTTTTTTGTCCTCTTGATCCTAATATATTTAGTGGTCTAATATAGCAGGATGATTTATAATAGGAATTCTTGATTTTGAGTCCCTGCCTTGCCATTCACTAACTGTATGTACATGGTAAATTTTCGAATGTCCTTGAGGTTCAACTCCACTATTAAAAAAAAAAAAAGTATTGAGTCTAGCTTTTTGTTAGAATTCTATGATAAAAATATGTAGCTTTTTTAGTGTAGTATATGCCACTTTACTAAATTAAATTATAGTAGAGTATATGCCAGTTATTCTAAGGTATTCCAAAAGAGGTAAGTAATTCTTTACTTATTATTATAACATGTTTGTATTTATTTATTTAAAGTGCATATACATTTGCTTGCCTATTATTTGCGACTTACCATGCAGAATAGCCTACTCGGTCACAGTCAAGTCCATGAACATTTTGTCTGTGGGGTCTCTGATGGAAATATCAAGTGGCATATTATGAAGGATTATGACTTTACCTTCTGCTGTTGGCTTCAGGGACTTGACAGATGCCACATATTGTGGTGAGCCATCATGGTCTCAAATGAAGGAGTTTTTCCAAAATCTTATAAATCTTTCCTTGACTTTGTCCTGTACCAGTTTTTGGAATATTAATATCAATTAACTTTTAAACAAAGTCCAAGTGTTATTTCAGCAAGTCCTGGTTTAAATGGAAAGCTAGCTCTACCACTTACTAGCTAGCACCTGGGAAGTTCAGTCTCCGTATCTGTGAAATCAGGACACTCATTTCTACCTCATGGGGTTATGGTGAGATTTAGATAATTAATTGGATGTGAAACCTGGCATATGTTTGTTACCCAAAAAGTGATAGCTATTTTTAATATGTACTTATTTGTTTTCTTTTTTCTTTTCCTTTAAAATAATTTCAAGTAACAGGTTTATTTCCGCCTTCTGTTGTTTCAGGATTTTGCTTAAAGTTTTCTGGTTTAATGGAATTTGGGGGGGAGGATTATTTGTTTTAATGGATTTTTTTAAATTCCTTTTTAGAGAGAGGGAGCACAAGCTGGGGAGAGGGGAAGAGGAAGAGAGAGAGAGAAAGAATTTTAAGCAGGTTCATGCTCAGCATAGAGGCTAACACAAGGCTTGATCCCATAACCCTGGGATCATGACCTGAACTGAAATCAAGAGTTGGACGCTCAGTCCAGTGAGCCACCCAGGTGCTCCTATTTTAATGGTTTTAAAAAAATGTTTTATTATTTATTTCTGAGAGTGAGAGAGCACAAGTGGTGGTGGGGGGAGGAGGACGGCAGAGAGAGAGGGAGACACAGAACCCAAAGCAGGCTCCAGGCTCTGAGTTGTCAACACAGAACCTGACATGGCTCAAACTCACAAACCACCAAAGTGGGACACAACCGACTGAGCCACTCAGGTGTCCCTTAATGGATTTTAATCATATTTTCTTTTAATCTTTTAGGCTAAAGAAATGACACTTTAAAGAATATTTTGTCTATCATATAACTCATTAACAAGTTAAACATTATCATGGTGTAAAAACAGCAGAGAATAATAATTGTAGATAAATCAAGGGCAAAGATGGATGGACATATAGATATGTAAACAGCAGGTAAATTGGAAGAGAAGAGAGAGGCTTGGATGGATGATAGATATGTAAAAATAATGTAAGTACATGTAGATAATTAGTAGCAGTTAGCTATATAGAATATAGGTAGAAACAGTAGGTGGTAGATAAAAAAAAATAGAGGCAATAGAAAAAATAGCTGGAAGATAGATGAGAGGGAGTGATGGTTGAATAAGGAAAAAGGTAACTGGATCATAATATATATGTTATTTAAAAATTATGAATTAAACCTGTTTTCTTAAAATTAAAAAAGGAAACAGAAAAAATTTAAGTTTTAAATGATTTTTTAGCTACATGAAGAGTCATTATTTCCTGAATATTTTTTTTACTGATTACAATATAATAAAACATTAAGAGTACAAAATAATTTGTAATTTTACTTTTCTGTAATTTTAATTATTTTTAATGTGATATTAGCTCTTGATTTGCTGTGTTGAAAGTGAATTAAATTGGGGCGCCTGGGTGGCTTGGTCGGTTAAGCGTCCGACTTCAGCTCAGGTCATGATCTCACGGTCCGAGAGTTCGAGCCCCGTGTCGGGCTCTGTGCTGACAGCTCAGAGCCTGGAGCCTGTTTCAGATTCTGTGTCTCCCTCTCTCTCTGCCCCTCCCCTGTTCATGCTCTGTCTCTCTCTGTCTCAAAAATAAATAAACATTAAAAAAAAAATAAAAAAGTGAATTACAATAATAATTCTCAAATCCACTCCACCCTCCTCCCATCAATATATTTGAATATCTTATTCATTTTAACATGACCAGAGATATAACATTTATATTCTCTTCTATACTCCTAATTTGCAAATATTTTTAGATTAATTCTATATTTAAATGTTTTCATTGATCTCTATGAATTATTTTTATGTGTGCTCATTTTTTGAGCTCATTTTTTGAGTCATTCATAATATACTGTATTTGCTGTTTTGCATTTTCTTTATTATGTATCCAAGATTATACATGGCCTTACTTCTTACATGTTAAAAAAATGTCTACTTGGTACTTGACAATAATATTTTCAGTTTACAATTGTTTTTCCTCTAAGAACTTTGGAGTTTCCATTATTCTTTGGCATTAAATGTTCTTTAGGAGAAATGTGAGACCAGCCTGATTTCTAACTTTTGGGAATGATGTAATATTTACTCTCAGATAAGCAAATAGCTTTTTCTCTTCCATGGTATGCTTTGGTGTTTTATATATGTAATGTGTATTTGTTGGACATGTGTAAATCTTTAGTGTCAGTTCTTTATTCATTTTTAGTACTTTGTTTCTAGTCTCAAGTTCTCTCTCTCTCTTTCTTTTTTCTTTTTTTGTAATTATCATCTGATGAATTAGCTTTGTCTCTAATTTACCTTCTTTAAAATTGCTTTAATTTGTCTTGTGAAACTATGGTTTGCAAATGTTTCTCCTAAGTACCTCCGTTCATTTTTAGCAACAGCTATTAGTTTGTACTTTTTTTTTAATTTTTATTTTTACAAAACCACTCTTAGTTTTAACCAATTCAAACAAACAAGGCAATTAGTACATAAAATTCAACAGAGCTAAAGTAAACTTCTATATCCTCAATTTACAGATTCATCTTTGAAACAGTTTGTAAATAATTTATAGGGACTACCAGTAGGTGGTGCCCAAACCAGACGGCTGTCTTCACAAGCCTATATTGCATTGGGTTCTATGGAGTTAAGTACCCCAACTAGCCCAACTGAAGCTTTTCTGGATAATATTTCCACTTTCCTTCCTCCATTTAGTGGTAGGCATTTTCTGCAGCTAAGTGATTTCTTTGCGGGGGCGGGGTGAACAATAAATCCCTTCCAGTATATAAGATTTCTTATCCTGGCTACCATTTATTGACATGCTGTTTAAGAATCTTACCAATCTCCACTCCTCTAATCTTAAACCAATAGTAATCAACATATTTGTACAAATAAGAGGAAAAAAATTAATGGTATTTTGGAGCTGTGGAGGCAAAGTCTTATTAAGTTTTAATTTACACTGTCTCTGGTAATACTGTCGAGAGACCAAGCATTGTACCTAGTTTAGAAGAAAGAAAGTATTTTCAATTGGAGTTCTCATTTATGGCCACTTTAGGTTCTAGGACACTTTCCACTTAGTAAATGTTAGCAGTATAAAATACAAGGTGTCCTGTGATTTTGCCTATTTCAAAGCAACTTCAAATTTAGGGGTCAAATAGGGTCTTACGGAATTAACGTCCAAATAGTCAAGATGCATGGAATGTTCTATCAAATGCACCAGTGTTCTTAAGAGATTTGCCAGCTATCCAAAACTAAGAACTTAAGACTACATTGTTGTCAATCAAAGAAAAGTACTGTTAATTTACCAGTCTACATACACTTTATAGAAGTTACAAAATAAACACAGTAGAGTTTAATGAGCTCTTCACTTTCCAACCCATCCATCAAATTCACTTGGAATGGTCATTCTTTTATTGCTTCTCATTAGGTAATGATTTTGGAAGGACATCTTTAGCAAAATCTTGAAAACATTTTCAACTTAAAACAAAGCTTACCCTACAGTCCAAGACAGGTCCTCATTTAGGCTGAGTATTGCCACTTTGGGTTTTAAATCTCCAGTGCAGCAATGTTCCCTCTTCACTGAAGCTTGGCTTAGATGAAAATTCCTATTGGAGGTGGGTTTCTAGTTCTCAAGTGACAGTAAACGTCCAGTATATACTTTGTTCTCCTGCAGTTTGGATACAATGAACTCTACTATTAAATATAATAATGTTATTTAATGGCTGACCTTTCAGGGTACTTTAAAATACAAGATTTATAAATGCGACAAAGCATTCCAGTAACTAGGAAACTCAATTATGACAATGCATCAAGTTTACTCAATAGTGATAGTATACAAATTTTATATGCAACACATTGAGTTTGGTATTACAGAATTTAACCATTTATAACTTACCTTAATGATGTTACTGTTCTAAACTATGTTGCAGATCCCCTTTTCCCATAGCTTTATGTGCTTGTTTCTTTCCCTTACCTGGTAAAAATGTTTCCCAGCCAAAGGGAAAACAACCCATTAACCCAATTCTCAGTTTCAGCAGATATTAACACCAGGAACAGGTTATGGGCAACTCTTAATCTTTTACCTGAATAGTACAAGGTTACAGTGTTGACCAAAAGAAGACACAGGTTTCTCATTAAACTTTTTTTTTATTGGGTCTCAAAATTCTATGACAGATTTTTGGTCAAGCCGTTTCCATTAAAAAGTACTGATTTTAAAAACTAGTAACTTAAAACTGCCACACACAAAAAAACCCAAATGGTCCACAAAACATTCTCCTTTCCTTCTGAAGGCTTGACAATGCATTGTTATCATTAACCAGTCTTTTACTATTAAGCCTAAGTGGCCAATTGACACAAACAGTTCTGAGACTGTTCTTCCACCACTGATTAAGACTGGGGTAGTAGGTATTGGGGATAACATTCATTTAGCCTTCCGAGCTTTCTGGGCAGACTTGGTGACCTTGCCAGGTCCAGCTGCCTTCTTGTCCACTGCTTTGATGACACCCACAGCAACCATGAGATGACATGTCTATCTCATGTCATGAACAGCAAAACGGCCCAGAGGAGGATAGTCAGAGAAGCTGTCAACACACATGGACTTGCCAGGAACCATATCAATGATGGCAGCATCACCAGATTTCAAGAACTTAGGACCATCTTCCAGCTTTTTTCCAGAATGACAGTCAGTCTTCTCCTTCAGCTCAGCAAACTTGCGGGCACAGTGCAGCACAGGTGCATATCCAGCACCGATTTGGCCTGGATGGTTCAGGATAATCACCTGAGCTGTGAAGCCAGCTGCTTCCATTGGTAACTCACTTTTGCTATCACCAGCCACATTGCCACGATGAACATCTTTGACAGATACCTTGTTGACATTGAAGCCCACATTGTCTCCAAGAAGAGCTTCACTCAAAGCTTCATGGTGCATTTCAACAGAGTTTAACTTCAGTTGTAACATTGACTGGAGCAAAAGTGACCACCATGCCTGGCTTAAGAACACCGGTCTCCACTCGACCCATAGGGACAGTACTAATGCCACCAATTTTGTAGGCATCCTGTAGGGGCAGACACAAGGGCTTGTCAGTTGGACGAGTAGCTGGCAGAATGCAATCCAGAGCTTCAAGCAGTGTGGTTCCACTGGCATTGCCATCTTTACGGGTGACTTTCCATCCCTTGAACCAAGGCATGTTAGCACTTCGCTCCAGCATGTTGTCACCATTCCGACCAGAAATTGGCACAAATGCTACTGTGTCAGGGTTGTAGCCAATTTTCTTAATGTAGGTGCTGACTTCCTTACCGATTTCCTCGTTATCTCTTCTGGCTGTAGGTTGGCTCAGTGGAATTCATTTTGTTAACACCAACAATAAACTGTTTTACACCCAGTGTATAAGGCAGAAGGCCATGCTCACAGGTCTGCCCATTCTTGGAGATACATGCTTCAAATTCGCCAACACCAGCAGCAACGATCGGGACAGCAGAGTCGGCCTGAGATATGCCTGTAATCATATTTTTGGTAAAATCTCTGTCCTGGGGCATCAATGATGGTCACATAAAACTTGCTGGTCTCAAATTTCCACAGGTGATAACCACCTTCACGTTCGGCTTTCAGTTTATCCAAGACCCAGGCAGACTTGAAGGAGCCCTTTCCCATCTCAGCAGCCTCCTTCTCAAATTTTTCGATAGTTCTTTTGTCAATCTCACCATATTTGTAGATCAGATGACCATTAGTGGTAGACTTGCCCAAATCTACGTGTCTAGTGATGACGATATTGATATGAGTCTTTTCCTTTCCCATTTTGGTTTGGGTTTAGAGGTGGTTTTAATGACACTTGTGTTCTGTCAGAAAACCCATTGCAAAACAGTTTGTACTTTATTAATTTTTTCTTTAATTCTGTTGTTTTGGCCCTTGCTTATTTTCCTATTTGTCCTTGGTTTTATTTAAATCTGTTTTTTTATGATCTTCTAATTGGCTTTTGTTTTATTTAATTCATTTGCTTTTAAGATATTTTGCAGCATGAAATAATCATTAAAGTATTATTTTATGCCTTGAATTATATATATATATATATATATATATATATTTTGACTTCCTTCCCACAATTTATGGGCTGTTGTATTTCTTCCTTTATCACTTCTGTTTTGGTTTTAGATACCTTGTGATATTTTTGAAATAAGGAAGATGGCTGAATATTCAGTCTTCTTTTATGTACCCTTATGATGATATTGAGTGTAGATTAGTGAGAGATGGAGGTAATAACTTACATACTCATGAAGAGCATACCAGTATCACTATGAAACTCATTGTTGGTCAGCACTATCAACAAGTGATTATTTTAAGAATCACGGTCCCTGAGAGCAATAGGGAGGATGGGATCTCAAAATAGTAGAGGCCAGGTATTGATGCTTAACAATCAAAGCATGGTGATGATATTTTATAATGAGCAGCAAGGTCAGAGTGACATCAGGGGCCTAAGAATTATGCAGATACTTAATAGAAAAAGGTAAAATGGATGAGTAGCTAATATTGATGATATTGCTCAATATATGTTATCAAAAACAATCCAGGATAGATGATCAGGAGTCTGAGGGACATTGCAATAGAAAAAAAAAAATCACAAACTTTTCCAGGCCTGAATCTGTTTTTACACCTGAAACCATTGACTGAAGGAGAGGCCAGATCCTCAAAGAAAGTAAAAGTGATCATGATTTCCCTTTGTTCTCTCACAAATGGACTGCAATTACTCTGAAAACTGAAAAATAGGAAAAGGAGAATACAACTCTAGTGTTGTGGATTAAAAGTTTGGGTTGACAGTAAAGTTTGGGTGGTCCCTGCTCCACCACTACTACTCTGCCCTTAGAGGTAGGGCATATGAGCTTTAGGTAATAAAATGGGGCGCTGTCCCAAGTCTATTAAGAGTAGATCCATTGAATATTGCCATGCTATTGGGCCTTGGTAGAGACAAAACATCTTGCCATAGAATATCAAGTGACCATGTGGCCAGAGCTGCTGTAAGTGAACAGATGTATTGTCTTAAGTTTAAATGGGGCATCAGTCCACTGAAAAATGGAACTTCTATTTCACAGATTGGTCACAAGCGAAGTTAGAAAGAAAACATAAACTGCAGGAGTAAGTAGAGCAGATGACTATTTTTTGTAATTAATTTATTTTTGAGACAGAGACAGAGCATGAGCAGGGGAGGGGCAGAGAGAGAGAGAGGGAGACAGAATCTGAAGCAGACTCCAGGCTCTGAGCTGTCAGCACAGAGTCCGATGTGGGGCTCGAACTCACTGTGAGATCATAATCTGAGCTGAAGTCGGACGCTCAACTGACTGAGCCACCCAGGAGCCCTGAGCAGACGACTATTGATGCCCCTTTCAACTCAAACCTGTGGCTATATTGGGGCAGAGTACTTCCATTATGAAGAAATGATGAAGGAAAGAACTCAGACTTGATTCGTCAATGAATGGGATGGGTCTGTTGTTACAAGCAAGAATGTACTGTAGCCCAGTTCAACAAAAACCTTGAAAGATAAGGATGAAAATAAATTTTCATTACAGCTAGAACTTCTAGTAGATAAAATGGTCCTTCACTTTGTGTCCAAAGATATGTGTGTGGGTATGAACCATGGGCAGTGGCAAATGGCTGGTTGGTCACGTCTGGAAGGGAAAAGGATTGAAAATTTGGGGTCACGAGTTTCTGGGAAAGTGGCATATGGCTTATTCTTTAAAATGATTGGAATCGTAGATTCACTTTGTTCAGTGAAAACAGCAATGATCATTATTTACAGCACATATATTTCCGATGCCCTTCTGTTATTATAAGTAGTATACTTCATATGTAGTACATTTATCCTTGTTTTGAAAGCCTGACGCAATCAGGCTTAAGTATTTGTTTCCTTATTAGATTATCATGCTCAAATCCTTACTCTAAATTTTTCTAGTAATTTGTTAAAAAACAAAACAAAACAAAATCTTCTCATTTAGTTATATGTTCTGCATGTATATTTTCTTAAAACTATGAGCAGTAAGATAGTTTATTTTGGAATTTGAAAGTGTAGTATATGCTGAAAGAGATGAATGAATGTAATTATGGCTCATTACCTAAAATGACATGAAATTATGGGAACTGGTTTGGTAGTTTGTCTACATTTTTTAAACCTGAAGACAAAATTTTGTAGAAAGATAATTTTGAAAAAATTATCAAAATTATTGCCATTAAGTAGTATCTACAGGAATGATTGTATTTGATCAATGTGGTATGTGTAGAGTATAATATACACACATATATTCTGCTTCTTTAAAAAATCTATGACAACAAAAGCATATTTCAAGGGACTCAGCAAAATGGTGAATATTAATTGGGAATCAAGCTTACTACATCAGGGAGTTTTGAAACTTTGTAGAACTAGATTTGGGGAGAACAATATTGAGTGAATTTGACAGAAGAAGAATAAATAGAATTATGTTATCATATTAAAATTACCATGTAGCAGAAATGATTTCGCCTTGTGATTTTAAACTGATATTTATAACCCTTGTTAATAGAATCCTGTCTTTCTCTTTAGGATTATATTATCTTGTATTGTTTGTCTCATCTTAGTTGGTTTATTATCCTCTTTTCCTTCATATGGCAAAGAAACACCCCACTTTGATCTATCTGCTTTAACAAGCGTTTGGGTCTCCAGTGTGTCTAATCTTGAAATTGTTGCTTGAAATTCCAAATTAAAATAACCTCATCTAAAGTAGCTAATACATGCTCCTTTTAATGGTAATAAAAAGTTAAATTTGTAAAGTGAGGTTGTATAGTGATAGAAGAATCTGGGGGCAAGAAGATCCATCACGTATTATGTGGAAAAGGCTAAGATGTGCCAGTGTGGTTATATTTGACAATTTATAAAGAAACCTTCAAAGGAGGATAATTTCTTCCAGTGTACAAGGCATATTCTTTTTTCATTTTTCCTTTATGAGTAGTTTTCAAGCACTTTAACACAACTGATGAGAAATCACTTGGGAGGGGCAATTAATAATAAGAAATAACTGCCTGCCTTATATCAGGACCTCTCAGAGTCCATTTTTACTGGGATACAATAATATGCTTGCCTATTTTGGGTAGTTGCATTAAAAAAAATCAAATGAAAAGAAAGAGAAAGAAAAGTAAATTGATAAATTGGGATGATAAAACAATAAGAAATATAGAAACATGCTCAGGAAGGCCATGTAAGCATATATTTAAAAATATAATTTGTTTCTGGCATTTTATGGTAATAAATCTTTAGGTATTATATGAAAGACTTCATTTCCATTTAGAAGTGGTTACAATAAAATGTATAATATAAATATTCAGTTAACATATATTTTATGACATTATAAGGTTTGATATTTAATATATTATCAAATGACAATTATGAAAGTGTGTTGTCCAAATGTACTGACAATCTCCTGGAATTGATATTAATTATTGCCAAATCTCAGTTGGTTAAATCCAAGATAATACAATATATAGCAGTCTAAAATTTTAGTAAAAAGTCATTATAACACATATAAAAAGTATATATTATATATGTATATTGTAATATATTACACATTATATATACTTGAAACATATAAAGTATATATAACATAATAATTATATAATACATGATTATATGTGTATCTTTATGCCCATCTATATGCAATTATATTAAATTTATATAACTATACTATTTCTAAACTATTACTTTTGATTGACTTATCTCTCCTTATGTCAGACTGCTCTCATAATAGGTACAAATTTATAATAATTATTTTATTTTTATTATATTTTTTAATTTCTAGAGGGAGCAAGAGAGTGCAAGTAGAGGAGAGGGGCAGAGGGAGAGGAGAGAGAGAGAGAGGGAGGCAGGGAAGGAGGGAGGGAGGGAGGGAGAGGGAATCTAAAGCAGGCTCCCCGCTCAGCATGGAGCCAGATGCAGGTCTTGATCCTACGACCCTGAGATCATGACCTGAGCAGAAATCAAGAGTCAGACACTCAACCGAATGAGCCACCGAGGTGCCCCATACAGTAATTATTAGTAACCAGGAGAGATAATCCTCCTAACTTGGCCTTCTTTTAAAATTTATTAGATTTATGTATAATAAACTATATACATTTATGATTTATGTACAATAAGCCACATATATTTAAAATGTACAGTAAAATGAGTTCTGACAGTAGTTTCATCTCTGAATAAACAAAAATCTCAGTCAAATTTCAGAACTTTGATCACCCAAAAGAGATACTTCAGACATTTTTTTTTTGTTTCTGTTTTTTTATTTCAAGTTTTATTTAAATTCTAGTTAGTTAACATACAGTAATATTAATTTCAGGTGTACAATTTAGTGATTCAACACTTATTTACAACACCCAGTGCTCATCACAACAAGTGCCCTCCTTAATCCCCATCACCTATTTAACCCATCCCCCCACCCACATCCCCTCCAGTAACCCTCAATTTGTTCTCTATAGTTAAGACATTTTTATAGTCCATTCTTCCTGCTCTCAGGCCCAGCAAGACTGACATTGTAGTCACTACAGATTAGTTTCCATTTTCTAGTGTTTTGAAAACAGATAATATTTGAAACCATATAGGATTTTTTTTTCCTATATGGCTTCTTTCATTGAGACTAATGATTTTGAAATTCATCTATATCATTGCATGTTGGATTGTTTCAAGTTTGGTCTACTATTTAAAACCAAAGAAAAAGAAAAAAAAAATGAGAGGAGAAAATATGTATATTTGCATAGAAACAAAATTGTGAGAATTACTGATATCCTCACTTTAAACCCTATATTAAATGGAATGAAAGCTCTGTATAGAACCATAGTAATATAGTAAAAATGAGCAGCAATGAAAATTTAACATGAAAGTAAATGTAAATAAATATTTCCTTACGAAACAAAACTTGAAATACACTTTGGAAGTTAAAATCCATGTAGCATCCAAACATGGAAAATAATATAAAATAATGCCCAAACTTGGAGGGGCATAGATGGCTATATAGTGTTCTAAGTTCCACTGCTATTAAGGTAGGATAAAATTAGCCTTTGATTTATACTAGAGTTAGTACAGAATATATGTTTAAATCATAGACCAATTAAAATAACAACAAATAAAGTTGTTTTATTTTAAAAGAATGCAAAAATAATATTAAAGTAAAATAATAAAGTGCTTGATCCATCCAGAAGGAGGGAAACAAGGGGACAAAAAAGAATAGAAGATAAGTTAAATATTGCACAAATGGTGAGAAGGTAGATGTGAAACCAAATGTATCACTAAGCACATCAAATTAATATGAGGTCAGAAAATCAACTAAAAGATGAATATTTCAAATTGGAATTTTAATATGTTGCTTCCAAAAGACAGGCTTTAAATGTAAGGAAACGAGATTCTTGGAAGTGAATTGATGGCAAAAGATAAACCTTGTATATACCCACCCAAAAAAAGCTTCTTTAACTATTAATATAAGATAAAGTAAACTCTAAGGAATAAAGCATTACTTTTGGCAAAGTGTAACATTTCATGTTGATGAAGATTCGATCCACCAGAAAGATACAACAATTCTAAATAGGTATGCACCCAATTAACGTGGATTCAAAACAGATGACATTCAAAATGTGAGCTGGACACTGGGGTGTGCTGCTGCGATCTTCCTGCAAAGGCGTATTTGTGGTCCAGTCACTGAAATTCAGAACTTATTTGCCAGCCCCTACAGGAATTGCCTCTACAGCAGAAAGCCCCCTCACGCAGTGACTTAAGGCTAGGTTCCTTGGGATTAAAATTATGGGACATTGTTTAATCTGGTCCCTAGCCCTGCTCCATCAATTTGGCAGACACTGATTTGAGAAAGAACCATCTCTCTGCCTGATTTAAACAGCATTTGGAATCAAATCTTGTGGTATTATGAAAAAAAAAACAAAAACAAAAAAAACCAAACAAACAAAAAAAACAAACTTCGCATCTAGCCCTGTTCTGCCTCTTCTTCAGAATCCATGGTTGGGGGAATAGCAGTTCATCATCTGTCATGATCAGGGGACTGAAGTCTGAATCTTGTGGCTGCTTCTTTATAATGTGGTAGACCAGTGATAATCAGTCTTTATCTGCCATCACTGAATTAGACCAGAATTCATTGACTTCAGGACTTGATTGGAGCTGTGCGTTAGGAAATAACATGTCATTTCTGAAATGGTTCTGCACTGCGGCCAAAATAAAGTGAATCGTATTTGAATATGTTAAATCTTACCTCCCAGGTATGATTTAAAATTCAAAGTAAGGATATCCCTAAATGTGGTATTGTAATATTTGAAAGTTGAAACAAGCACCCAACAGTTTTCTCAATATATATCATACTCTGAGGCATTGGGATATACAGCAAGTCTCACTTATTCTGTAGGTTACAGGATAGTGAAAGTAGAGCTGTAGCTTTTCAGAGAAATGATCTAGGATGATGGGCATAAACTAGATAGGAATTTGTGGGTAGACAGGCCAAAATTTTATTGGCTAAAACTAAGTCATGTTAGTATCTGGGGCTTTAAGGGTAAGCAAATAGAATTATTGGAAAAGAAACCCTCCTTAGAATTGAATTAAAATGTGGAGTGATTTAATGGTGAGGCCTATAAGATCAGTCTTGGGCTACTCAAGTACCTATAAATTCCGAAATCTACTTAAAGTACTGAGGGAAAAGTTGAGTTAGAAAGAGAAACCAAGTATTCTCACTGGAAGGGCAAAGATGAGACTACCAAGATCCAGGCTTGATTTTATTATAAGCCTGTGTGCCTTCAGGCTGTTTTTACCTGGGTCATTTCACCTTTATCAAGACTGAAATAATTTAGCTTAGTAGAATATGAAAAATATCAATGACTAATGAATTGATTATATAATTTAATCAGTAGTTGGAAACTGGTGGCTATTACCCACAAACACACGCAGCCTCAGTGAAATAACCGCTCTAAATATTTTCCTAGGTTACATTAAGCATGCATTGAAATTTTTCTTTTTCTTTTCTTTTTAAACAGCTTTCTTCAAGTATACTTAATACACAAAGAACTGCACTTATGTAATGTGCACAATTTGATGAGTTTCAGTATATACAAACATCTATGATACCATTACTCCAACCAAGATTATAGGTATATTTACCCCCTCCCAGAGTTTCCTTGTGTCTCTTTGTGGTGTGTGTGTGTGTGCACACGTGCACATGTGGTCAGAATACTTAATTTGAGAGCTATCATCTGGGGTGCCTGGGTGGCTCCGTCAGTTGAGTGTCTGACTTTGGCCCGGGTCATCATTTCGTGGTCTGTGAGTTCGAGCCCCGTGATGGGCTTTTTCAGATTCTGTGTCTCCCTCTCGCGCTCTGCCCCTCCCCTGCTTGTGTTCTCTCTCTCTCTCTCTCTCTCTCTCTCTCTCTCTCTCTCTCAAAAATAAACATTAAAAAATAGGAGATATATCATCTTAACAAATTTTGATGTGTTTAAGACGGTATTGTTAACTACAGTCACCATGTTGTATAGCAGCTTTCTAGGACTTATTGATCTCTTGCATAACTGCAACTTCATTATATAATAGTTACCCATTTCCCCCACCCCATAGACCCTGGAAACCACTTATTCTATCCATCCATAAGTTGGACTATTTTATATATCTCATATAAGGGGAATCATGCAGTATTTGTCTACTTTGTTTCAATTAGCATAATGTCCTGTGGTTTCATTTATGTTGTCACAAATGGCAGGAATTCCTCCTTTTTAAAGGATGGATAATATCATGTATTCATTTTATCATATCCATGTAGTAATTGAAGTCCTATTTCTGAGATACTCTTTTATTTTATTTTTATTTAATGATTAAATTAGATTAAAATTGTGGACACTTAAATCTGAATTCTTCATTGTCATTGCATTTAGATGGAAGGGACAGATGCATTCCCCATCATAAATTCAGTGGTATTTCTTATTTTAGATAGGTGATGCTTTGTGTAATTAAGTGATGATTAAATTTTAAGTTTAGGAAGTAGAAATATCCTCATTAAGTTACTGTTAATGGTCTGTTATTTTTTACTGTGGAGCTTTATTTGGAGTCCACTGCAGATGTTTTTACTATAATCAGAGGACACTTCGCACACAAGTGGCTAAATAAGGATGAGTACAACACTGACGTTAAGAGTATTGATATGGCGCTCCGTTTTGTGAGAGTATAAAATATTGACTTAAAAGAGAGAACTGTAACTATTGATTCCTCTCCAAGGAGAAGTATTTAAGTTTATGTTCCTTGTTTCATCTACAAATACTTAAAGTCTGAATTCTGCAATTTATAGCTGAAAAGAAAACACAAAAATCAACACACAATAATAACAAGTGCTACCTTTTATATAATGGCAAAGTTGCCTCTTTCTTCCTGCTGGTGAGACCCTTCAATATCATTAGTCTGACTGAGCTGCTGATCCCGCGCCTCTGCCGATCATTATTTTATTTTATTTGGTAAATCTTTATGACAGTTTTATTGCAGGCTGAGAGCAGAATTGATCTTAGCCCTAGTTTACTTAGAATGTCTTTTCAAAGGATACAGATATTGCCCATTAATGGGAACTTTGAAGAGAAAGGAAATTAAGGACAATCTCAGCCTAATCCAAAGCTCTTTTCTGTGCCCATTTCTTCTCTCGTTATGCAATATCAGCTCTTTCAGTGATGTATCCATTAAAAAGAAAGAGAACTTATTTAGAGTAAAAATTATATTAAGCATCTAATTCTTTACTTACATAACCTCAAAATGATTTTAACTTTTCTCATTCTATTTTGAATTTCACGTTTAAAAACTAGTCCATATGGTATGGAATACTGCATCTTGGGGCACCATAGCACCTGCAGGAGCAATCTGCTAACTTCAGTGAAGTTAGCAGAACTTATAGCAATTAAATGTATCTGCACACTTCCCAAAATAAGTTATTTAAGAGTGGAGTTTGTGTCTTTTTTCTTCTTTCATGTAATAGTTAATAGAATGCTTGCTTATACTGTTACAGGTGTTATATCAGTAATTAAACATACATATGTCACTATCCTTGGTTTCAAAGATAAATGAACAGATATTTACCCACCACCATGATAAATGCTTTAGTAGACGTTTGAAGAGTGTGCTATAGAACCACACTGAAGCATGTAACCGAGGATGGGAGGACACAGGGAAGCTTTCTGTAGAGAATGGTGACCTCGCTGAAGCTAAACACATATGTGAGAATCAGAGTCAGTCAGGTAAAGATCAATATTTAGAAATAAGGGCCCAAGTAATAGCCTGAGTGAAACCCTGAGGCATGAAACACCATAATAGATTTTAGTAACAAAGGAACTGGCATAATTCAGTTCAAGTATTAATTTGTGCTTGAACTAAATTAATAGTAATGGAAGTGTAATGAAGGGGCAATACTGAAGGAGCAATTATAGACAGACTTGATAGAATTTCATGAGTGGAGGCAGGGAATTAGACTTAGCCAATGACAGCTCAGTATCTTAGCTTGAGCAGCTGGGTAGATGGAGTATAATTCAACAAATTCAGAAATAAATAAATGTGGGAGACGGAAGATAGCGTGATCAGTTTGGGAACACATAGGAGTTATCACTTAATATGCACCTTGGACCAGAAGTTGAGTGTGACATCCAAGCTGAAGAAAGATGTAAGTAATTTATTTGAATATAGATGGCAATTTAAACAATGGGACAGTGAATGAAGAGAGAGTGTTAGGAAGAAATATAAGGGGGAGCATCTAGAAAACACTAAAATGCAAAGGCCAGGGTATGGAAAAGGATGAGTTCCATGAACCATGATTATAGAAAGGAAAGCAGGAGCGACTACTGCTAGAGCAGATGAAAGGAAATGTAGTTTCAAAAAGAAATGGATTGCCAATCAGGAGTCCTGAAGACAACAGTTGGCAGACACAAATTTGGTAATTTGAAAATAACGAAGTAATAATTTTAAAAGATGTAGGCTATGTGCAGGGTAACAGAAGAGGTAGTACTATATCCCAGGGTTACAAATAGGGTAAGTGGGACCATGATTAACCCTCATATCCTCATTACTTAAAAGCCTAAGTGGAGGGAGGGGTTCTCTTAACTGGGGAGAGGCCACCTGATAGTCTGTGACTCTCTTATTCTGACCCTTCCTCCAAGTCTTCATGGGTGACCTTGATGAGAGTAATGGGAATGTTTTAGGAGAGAATCTAGTTACAGTGAATTGAAAAATGAGTACGGGTAACTCTTCATCTTAAGTAGCAATTTCTTGAAAAGTCCATTCAATTGTTAGAAGCAGCAGTGAATAATTACAAAAGCACCAAGAAACCAAGTGGAGGCGAGGGCACACTAAGGATAATACCTTCCGTCTCCATTATAAATAAAATGTGGATGTAACTAAGTAATATTTTAGCGTAGGATGGATAAAGGTAGTAGTGTTTTCTTGTTTTTCTTTATGTTTCCTTGAGGTCATGGCATGGTAACAAGAGGGAAATTGGGAGATCAAAACAAAATAACCTGGGCAAAGCATATTCTTAGATTTTGAATACTGTAAACTCAGCAAAGTCAACTAAGTTCACTTTGACCAGCTGTCATTCTGTCATTGTCATTTATTCACATTGGGCTTGCATTATGGGCAGTAGGGATAAAATTACTAACACTGTTGTGTTTGTATATAAATTTGGAACTCTATATCTGTATCTGTATCTACTTATCTACCTGTCTAATCCCCGTGCATTAGAATAGCTACCATCATGATAGAATTTACCATGACTTTGTCAAATGTAACAACCTTTCAACAATTTGGATAAAAATGGCTTACCAATTCAGTTGAATAACCAGGCAATTTAATCAAAATGCATGAAGTAATACTGTTTATATGCTGGAAAAATAACCAGTACACCTGGAGACACTCATATTTAGAAGAACTTAATAAAATGTCTTTGTTTTTCTCACCTACAGATCTAGATCGCACTTTGTTTTTCCAGTTGTAAGCAATTTTTATGATGACTTCTTTATTTTATTGTAATTTAACTGAGAAAGAGAATACAATTTTTATCCTTTTCCTAAGAATTATTTTTCAGTTTTCCCAAAGAAGAAGTATTGTGAGATGTAAAAAAAAAAGTTGAGAAGGGATATACACTTATTTTTAAATAACAAGTGTATTATTAATAAGTATTAAGTGTATTATTATTGATTAATATTTATGGTTAATAAATATAATACTACATTCATTTTAAAATAATAAGTGTATTAATAAGTATTAAGTGTATTAATTATTATTACTTATAGTTAATACATAATTATACACTTATTTTAAAATAATAAGCAGTAATAATACTGCTTTAAAAGCAGTAAAGTAATAACTAGAAAAGTTACAGTCTCACTCTTGATGTCTTGGAACTCTTGTTCTTGGTGTTAAATACTACGTGGATGTTCACACACATGCACGCCCAAAGTTCCTCACATGGACTGTTATTACTACAGAAAAGCATAACAAAAGAATTTCATTGACTGATACCATGTTACTGTGTTTCTGAAGTTGAACACTCCTCTAATTGAAAATATACTTATTTGCATTAGCATTTTCTTACGTTGCATGTACTATTTCTTATTAAGCCTTGGTAAAAACATTGAATTCCCTTTTCTTGAGATGCATTTTAAGGAAATATATTCCTTCTTAGACATATTTTCTTCAGAAATTTAGAAGAACAACTTTGATCTTAGTCTTGTAAGCTTACAGTGCACACAACTAGAGATCTTAAAACAAAAATAGTTCTTATAAGAAATACTGAAACAAAGACTGTTAAAAGTCTTAAATTTGAATTTTGAGCCTTAAACTTGAATTAAAGTATTAAAAATATGTACAGAGAGTCTTTGTAATTATTTATACATAATTGTGCAGGGGGATATATGTATGAATATTTATCCCTTTATTTTCTTTTAGTTATAGATAAATTTAATTATACTGTCTTGAGAATGAATAAGCAGGGGCACCTGGGTGGCTCAGTCGTTTGAGTAACTGACTTCGGCTCAGGTCATGATCTCATGGTTTGTGAGTTCGAACCCCGCCTTGGGCTCTGTGCTGATAGCATGGAGCCCAGAGTCTGGAGCCTGCTTTGAATTTTGTGTCTCCCTCTCTCTCTGCCCCTCCCCTGCTCATGCTGTGTCTCTCTCTGTCAAAAATAAATAAACCTTAAAAAAAAGAATGAATAAGGATGAATGAATTTATTAGATCTGCAATAAGAAAAATATAAATATCTCCCAAAGAGAAGCCAGTGAGCATCACTATGTATAAACTAGTTCATACAGTTTATTTTAAATTGCAAAGGGTAATTACTATTATTTCTGTTTTTATTATTTTTCTCTATTTTCTTTGTAATATAACATTATAAATATCATTTATAATATTGTGCTTCTATGACATACATACATTGACATAATTTATCAACAAAAGGAAGCTGACAAAAAGCTACATGTGAAGTATTTATCACATACTATATTTTACTTTCTGAAATACGTATGGTTTTTAGTCCTTATTGCCTAGGGAGAAGTTTGAATAAGAGCATATAGAACTTTTTCACTCAGATTAGTTTTATGGAGGATGTCATCTCCAAAGCATCCCTTTGTTAAGTATGTCTACTTATAATGGATAGAGAGGGAAAAACCTTATGTGATAGAAAGAGATAATGGCCAGATATGTGAATTTCTAGAGAAAGCCTGTTGTTTCCTAAGATAATGACTTTTTAGAACATAAAGGGAGAAAAAGGAGGTATGCAGACTTCAGTTAAGTGATCTGCGTAAGTGTCCATCCACCATCCATCCATCCATCCATCCATCCATGTATTATACAATTTTTGGAGGATAAACTGGCATAGAACAGAAAAAAAGGTAGTGTCTTACTTCTCTCATATACAGTTTGTCTACAGAGTAGTCATACAGGCAAAAAAAATAAATATAATATTCCATAATCTCATTTGGGAGCGTGAAATTCAAGAAAATGGAATAAACAAACAATAATGGAAGTAAAAGGATGCTTTTCAGAGAAGATGGCATCGAAGATGAGAATTAAAGAATTACCAGAAGCAAAGTTGATGGTTATATGTGGGGAGAATGTTCGAGCCAAAAAACCCAACATTTACTGGTATCAAGAAAAAAAAAAAAACAAAAACAAGACCCTGGTACAATAAGAGATCATATTTTTTTCTTTGTTTTTAACCACTTTGGCTTTTTGTGTGTATGTGTGTGTGTGAGTGTCCAAAAGAGTGATTTCAAACAGTTTTATGATACATGTGTAGTTTTTTCCTTCTTTATACTCTTTCAGTTTTACTGTTGAAAATGACTTAGTATACTTGAAGATTTGGCTCTAATCTCTTTTGGACCCCGAAAATCAATTGGTGAGTCTTGTAAAGCCTGGCATCATATGTTGTGCCAGTGTTTGAAAGGTGGACCCATCGAAGCAGAAATGATTACCCGATAAAAATTATGAGCATACAGAGCTTCATGGATTAGACGGGTCAATAGTCCCACAAATGACTGAAGTATATATGATACATACTTTAAAAAATTAAGATGACACTATCACAAAGGTCATTATAACGATTCAAAAGGGACCATGTATGTGTCAAATTAGAATGTAAATAACTTGGCAGAGTTAGAGGAGATAATTTCCAAACTTCAATGAAAATGAATTTGTTAGAAGTAGGGTATAAAAATGAATGATTGTTGTCATACCTATCACAAAATTTTGCATTTCCTGAGAAAACAGAGTAAGTTAAAAACAAAGCAGATGCTATTTAGCATTGCGATGCTAGCCTATGTGCTGATTTATAATAGGATTGAAAGGAAGAAATGTGTTGTTTGGCAGAAATTTCTGTTTCTCGTTACCATTATATTCTTAAAATGCAAACACAGTAAGGTAAAATGGAACCATTAACTTACGAACTTCTTAGTTTAACAAAAACATTCAGAGAATTAGAAAAATATAATTAAGTTCCATTGAGATGTATAAGATGAATCTATTTTGAAGATGGGGATGAAAGTAGGAAATGTGGGTTAGTCTCTTGGTACCATGTATGGTTGTACCTTGCTTTTAACCTTTGGAAAGATGCGGTAATGCATAAATCATAACATTTTAAAGGTTAAGGTAAAAATCTTCAAACCTTAAAAGGATTGGATGTTACCAAATTACTTTCCAGTCTTAAAAGCTTTAGACTTATAATAAGATAAAGCTTACCGAAGATTAAATCACTTAAACTAAATAAAATTGAGGTATTTTATGAACATAGATGGCATTAAAATGACGTATATTTTAATGAGAACCACTCTCATACATGCTGCTTTCTCATTTTATCACATTGTGAAGGTATGAATAAAGATGGTCTATTTATAGTCTTATGAGATTTAGACAGACAATAAGTAAGGCTTAACATTTGGAAAAAGATTCAATTGGGATAATTTTTAAAAGTGATTCATAATCCAAAAGGAAAAGTTAAGAAATTAATCTTAAGACATCAACTAAACATCAATACTATTAATATTTCTGAAAAACTGCACATATATCAAAACTAAAGAAGTGGGAATCTAAGTGAATGTGATGATGAATCATTTATATAGATAACAATGCTGTTTTTGTTTTTTCATTGCAAGAAGTAAAACTCCTTTAAGATCTGTACTCAAATTTCTTCTGTCTTCTACTTAGTAGGTTTTCTTATTGTTTTGATTTAAAATGTATTCAGGGGCACCTGGGTGGCTCAGTCAGTTAAGCATCTGACTCTTGATTTCTGCTTGGATCATTATCTCACCCTGAGTAGGTTTGAGCCCAGCATCGGGCTCTGCACCTACAACGCAGAGCCTGCTTGCGATTGTCTCTCTCCCATTCCCTTTCTGCTTCTCCCCTGCTCGCTGTCTCGCTCTCTCACTCTCTCATAAATAAATAAACATGAAAAAAATTAAAATGTATTCAAAGATGCTTTATTAACTTTTTTCTTAAACTTGCAAACTCTTGCGATACACTATTCAACATGTTATTGCCCTTGATCAAGAGGAAAAACAAAACAAAACACAAAACCGTGTATACATATTGATAAATAACACTTAAATGTATAAAATACTATGTAAATATGCATACTTATATCTATACGAAACAGTGAAAATATTAAGACATGGTCAGTAGAATCAGACTGTCGACTTTGGGACATTGGCTCCCCTATTCACTAGATTAAGTAAGTTAGGGAAAGTTAACCTCCTTGCTTCAATTTCCTTACATATTAAATAGCAAAATCTTAGCACCTCCTTATTGCTGTCAGATTTAATAGTATTAATAAATATGAAATAATAAATAAGGAAGAAGTCACTAAGTGATAACTATTATGATACACAAATAGATAACTAGAAGTAGAACTTTCCTCGTGACTTTCAATTTATCTAATTAATTATTAATCTAGTCAAATAGCTATGTAGAACATTTTGTTTTTATACTATAGTATTTTAAAATTGGGAAAAGAAAGTGAATAGATGTTTCAATAAATTATCCTGTTGTCACTTAAACCTTTGCTATATATTTTTTTAAATTTTTTTTAATGTTTATTTCTGACAGAGAGACAGAGCATGAGTGGGGGAGGGGCAGAGAGAGAGGGAGATACAGAATCCGAAGCAGGCTCCAGGCTCTGAGCTGTCAGCACAGAGCCCGATGCTACGCTCAAACTCACAGACCGCGAGATCATGACCTGAGTCGATGGCGGACGCTCAACCGACTGAGCCATCCAGGCACCCCTTTGCTATATATTCTTAAATGTTAATCCTTCTAGGAATTCACATTAGTAATTGTAAGGAATTAGCTAAGCCTTCAGGTTTAGACTTTAGTTGTCATATAGCATCATTTCTGAAAACTAGCGTTCTGCCTATTACTATCAACTGTTATTTTTGACATTGTCAATAGTCAGTGATATTTGGATAGTGTTTCATGGTGACAGATGGCAGCTACCCTTGTGGTGAACATAGCATAACTATGGAGAAGTTGAATCACTGTGTTGTATAACTGAAACTAATGTAACGTTGTGTGTCAAGTATACTCAAAAAAATTTTTTTAATAAAGTGTTTACTGCAATTGGGAGCTCCAAATCTCTCAATTTCATCATTCCTGAATGAAGGAAAACGGCCGCTAACAGTGTGATCCTTAAAGCCAAGTATAGTGTCTGCATAGAGACCATTTTACAGATTGCCTGACACACAAAAGGTGATCCATTAATGTTTGCTAAATGAATTAATGAATAATTAAGTCACTGAATACAGATGGAATTACTAGGATTTTTAAATATGTTGCAAATGAAAGGATTCTGGGCAAGCTTCCAAAATTTAGTTGAATCTCTGCTCTGTACCTTTATTTTAAGATGAGTACATTCTGCTTAACCATCTAAATGAATTGATCCAAATGTTTCTTTGTGCTTCTTCTCAAGAATCAGATGGCATAACTGAAGTAGAAATTTTACCCCATTTGACGTTGATTCTCCATAGTTAACTATTTCCAGTAAGGGCTGTGTCACACAGGACAGTTTCTGATTAACACTACCCATAGGATATAATTAATATAGTAAAATATACAATTTCTAGTCTGAGGGCATTATACACGTGTATGTGTTTATAATAGTGTTCAGTGTGTTCAGTGCAGAGGAGTCAAATCCATTGATTATATAAATTTATAAAATAATGGATTAAAAGACATTGCATTGTTATCCCTAAGTGGATTTTTTAAATGTAATAATTTCGAGTATGTCCCAGATTTGGTTGAGAGTATGGCATGTTACTAAATTAATATTATCCAAGAATGCTTTTATTATGAGTCTGTTTATGTATTTTCCTATTTATCAATGCATTTCTGTTGTTGACATTTGTTTCCTAGGAATCAATAAGTTTGTTAAGTCTTTCAGACCTAAGGGAGGTAAATAAAACCAGAATTTTCTTGTGAATTTTGATTTAGGGGCATACATTGGATTGGGTTGTGCATGTAATATTATCTGGTCCTATTGAAGATGAGATATAGATTTACTCTAAAAGCAGCTGACAATGAAAGTAGATTCAATATATTTGTTTTAGAGTTTGTTTTGATTTAATAAGACCCTAATATTTGAATGTAAGTGTAGATACAAATATTTTGTCCCTTTTCCTGGGATATGTAGCTATAGGAACTTTAGCAGGATGGAAAAAGAAAATTATATAACGGGAATCAATAACCACAGATTCTCCTCTAGATCACATTCTTATATAGTACAGTTTTTTCTCTTTCATCAATCAAAGTTAGTCTACTCTTCTGCCCAATGTCACAAGGGCACCATCAATCAAAAAGGGATGTTTTTTTGAGCAAGTGAATATCACAAATGACTACTCACCTGAGAAAACCTTTTATATAAACTATTAGAGACACAAAAGAGCCCATTGAATTTTTCTCTAACACAGGTGTTAAAGGACCAGGACTTCTGATACCTCTAAAAGGAGTGAAAGTGTTTTGTCACAAGATTTTGAGCCTCATTGATAGTTAGGCTTATGACTGTAAGGTCATGCTTTGAAGTACATTGAGATCAACCAAAGATGAGAAGTAGAACCATGTTTTTTTTGTTTGTTTGTTTGTTTGTTTGTTTGTTTTGGTAATTTAGATTAATTTCTTTCTATCTCTGGCATTCCTAAATCCTGATAAATTGTGCAACTTGTATTATACATATTTATATTCTCTTTGAAAGAACTTTTGGAGAACTAGTATTATTTCTGAATATATATAAACCTTGAGTTACACAGTGAAAAATGAAGGAATAACCAGGGATTTTGTTTACACTGGCTTCTTCTTTGTACAAATGTTAAAGTTATGACATGACATATATTTACCACCTAATGTATGGGCTTCACCATTTTAGGTACCACTGAGTCTTTGATATTTTAGATGTTCCCTGAGGAAAATATCTAAATCAAACTTTATCAAAGCAAATTTTTGCCCCATATTCCTATGTTACTGAAGTCCCAGATCATTTTTGTTTCATCCAGTGAAGCTTCACATTAATGGATGATGCTTTGTTTTATTTTGGGGGTGGGGTCAGAATTCTAATTTTGTGATATTCTTTTTCTCTGGTTGGTATGTATGTATGTATGTATGTATGTATGTATTTATTTATTTATTTTGCAATTTATCTATTTTTGAGAGAGAGAGAGAGTGAGCATGCGCATGAACAGGGGAGGGGGCAGAGAATGTGGAGAGAGGGAGAGAGAGAATCCGAAGCAGGCTCTCTGAAGCCTGACAGTGGGGCTCAATCCCACAACTGTGGGATCATGACCTGAGTGGAAATCAAAGGTAAGAGGGGTAACTGATTGAGCCACCTATGTGCCCCTCTGGGGGACTTTTAATTTCTACCTCTTGCATCCTTCTTTTTTTTTTATATGTAATTTTTATTTTATTACTGGTCCTCTGAGAGATATCTCCTCTTCAAAGATATTTTACCCTCCTCATGAAACATTGCCTTCCAAGATTACCTCCTCTTGTCCTATTCACTTTGAAGTCCTTTTCTTTGGGTTGTTTTAATTGACACATATCTACTCTGTCAGATCTCAGACTAGTATTTGACATATAGGTTGAGACTCTCTTTTGAGGGCAATTATATCTGTGCTTTGCTTCTGCTAGGATTCCGCTGCCCCCTTCTCTGCACAGTCTCTCAGACTACTTGTTTGTCTTGAGCTCTGAATCTAGTTCTGCTGATTTTACGTGTTTCCTTCACATACGTATACAATGGCATTCTCCACTTAGGTATATATTGAAGTTTACTGTTTTCTTTCTGATTATGATATAGACCTGAACATTTGCATTTCATAAGGTTTTTTGAAGATTAGGCAGTTTTATGTCATGGAAAACTGGAAATTGAAAGGAACATACTAAGTCATTGCTTTAAACCCAGGAACATTGTAGAGATACAATGATTTTAATTAGTTAAATCAATTTTTTAAGTTCTATAGAAGCACATCAATTAGAACACAAAGTTTAAAAGACTACGTTAAAAGACAGGATTCTTTCTCTCTCCCCCCCTCTTTTCTTCCTTTTCTTTCTTTTCTTGTTTAAGTTGTTAAGAAAAGGTTTTTAGTTAGAATGTGGATGAAATTATAAAAATGGGATATAATAAAATCAAGACCCATATCTCTGTATGTATCAGCTTCTTTATTAGTGAGTCAAATGTAAGGCAAGCAGTTTGTGTTTTAATTAATTACAGAGTATGCCTCTTGCAAGAGTTTTTGACTGAAAGCTCAGAAATAGTCTGTGAACCATAGATTTTTACTGATACAAACTCCCTCTTTTTTTGTATTCTAAAGGCAGAGAAGACAAATCCTGTCATCACAGCAGCATTGCCAGAAAAACATTGATAAAATCCTCATATTATGTGACTTCTCAGAAAGCAGTTTGCATTTTTCATACTCTGCCAAAGTGGTTCCTGGAGATTTTTAAGTAGCTTAAGCACATGTTTTCTGTTGTTGTTTGTTTGTTTTTGTTTTTGTTGTTGTTGGGGGGGCGGTTAAAGTAGGCTTCATTACTACAATGAATTGAATGTGAATTGTTTGGAATTTCAAAATAAAATAATCCCCAATGCCAGGTAAAGCTACCTTCAAAGGTACCAGGACAGGTTGTTGTAATAGCAGCAGGCATAGTCAACTCCACTGAACATTTTTTTTTCTTCCTGCTACTCTTAGTCTACCTATGAACAAGTGTCATGAGAAGACTGCTAAAGTATGTTTCTGGGGCAGTGGCAATGAAATTCTACTGTATAGGCATGGTTTACTTTTTTTTTTTTTTTTACACTTATTTATTTTTGAGAGATGGAGACAGATAGCGTGAGCAGGGGAGGGGCAGAGAGAAAGGGAGACACAGAATCCGAAGCAGGCTCCAGGGTCCAAGCTGTCAGCACAGAGCCCGACATGGGGCCTGAACCCATGAACCGTGATATCATGACCTGAGCTGAAGTCGGACTCTTAACTGACTGAGCCACCAGGCGCCCGGCATGGTTTACTTTTATCTGGTAATGGGAACTGTTTCTTGAACATTTTTTGAAAAGACTATTTTTCCTCTCATTAAATTATCCTGGAACACTTGCAGGAAATCAATTAATCATATGTATAAGTGTTTATCTCTTGGTCTTAATTCTATTTTATTGATAGACGCAAAGGACTGGTATTTTGATAAGAATTATGCTGAATTTGAAGCTAAATTGGGAAATTATTGCCATTTTTAAAATGCTGTCTTTCAATTCATGAAGACGGGGATCTCTCATTTATATAGATCTTATTTAATTTCTTTTAACAGTGCCCTACACTTTTTAATGCAAAAGTCTTACACTTCTTTTTGTTAAATTTATTCCTAGGCATTTTATCCCATTTTATCCCTTATTCCTTTTCCATTTTATTCTGTACAAATGAGATTGTTCTGTTCGTTTTTAGTTGATTATTACTAGTGCGTAGATATACAACCGTTTTATGTATTTATCTTGTATCTTACCTTGCTGTCCAACTCATTTCTCAACTCTGTTTTATTTAGTAGATTCCTTATGATTTGATCATGTCCCTTCAAATAGACATAGTTATAATTTTTCCTTTTCAATATGAATGTCCTTTGTTTCTTTTTATTGCCTAATTGTGTTGTCTAAAATCTTTAGCAGAATGTTAAATAGGTACAGCAAGAATGGGCATTCTTGTTTTGTTCCTCAATTTAGCAGGGGAAGCATTTGGTCTTTTCCATTAAGTATAATGTTAACCATAGGTTTCTCATAGATTCCTGATATTCAGTTGAGAGAGTTCCCTTATAGTCTTGGTTTGTTGAATGTTTTTATCATGAAAGATGCTGGGCTTTTCTAAAAGTATGTTTTGTGTGTGTGAATTCAAGTTATTCAGTGGCCTGACATTTCAATCTGAGGTACTTCTTTAGTTTTTCTTTGAGGGAAGTTTACTCTGTTTTTATACAAGAGTGTCAAATTCTTTTGCTGCTTTTATATTTTTCTGTTTGTCTTTGGTTTTTGTCAATGGGACTATGATAGACCTAGGTGTGGATAGCTTTTTCTGTGGGACTTTCACTATGTGTATGTTGGTATGTATGCTTTATCATGTCGCACAGGTCTATGAGGCTCTGTTTATTTTTCTTTGTTAATTTTCTTCTACTTCTCAGATTGAAAAATACTGAGCTAGAGGGCACCTGGGTGGCTCAGTCGGTTAAGCGGCCGACTTCGGCTCAGGTCATGATCTCGCGGTCCATGAGTTCGAGCCCCGCGTCGGGCTCTGTGCTGACAGCTCAGAGCCTGGAGCCTATTTCGGATTCTGTGTCTCCCTCTCTCTGACCCTCCCCCGTTCATGCTCTGTCTCTCTCTGTCTCAAAAATAAATAAACGTTAAAAAAAATTAAAAAAAAAATACTGAGCTATCTTCATGCTTGCTATTTTTTTTCTTCTGCTCAATTAAATCTGTTGAGCCACTCTAGTGGATATACCATCTGGTTATTGTATTTTCCACTGCAGAATCTTACATGGCTAATTTTTTTAAATAATTTTTCTCTCTTTAGTGGCATTGTTTTGTGAGAAGTTTTTGGCATTCCTTCTTAGACATGGTGTTCTTTAGTTCTTTGGACATGTTTAAAAAAGCTCATTTAAATTTTTTTTTTAACTAAGTTCAAAATCTGAGCCTCCTCAGGGATATTTTACCTTTCTCACTGCCCCCTCCCCCCCCCATATACATACCATACTTTCTTGTTTCTTCTTCACATCTCATTTTGAACACTGGATAGTCTAGGTAGCGTAACAACTCTGGTGTCAGATTTTTCAACTCTTGAAGGTTTGTTGTTACTGTATTTTTTGGTCATTTTAAATATTTTGTGTGTGTGTGTGTGTGTGTGTGTGTGTCCATTGTTCTTGCTTATTTGTTTATCAACTCTGTTGCACTAATTTTATAGATTCTGTATTCCCGGCAGTTTGTGGTCAATGAGTTGTTTATTAGCTAGTTGTTGTTCTTAAGTTCTTGTTTTCCCTTTTACACCTGGCTTCTTGTGGGGCAAACCCAAGTCAGTATACTTTAGTGTTCAGCCAATGATTAGTCAGAATATTTCCTTAATTACCATGTCTATAGGTTTTCTACCCTTTGTAAAGTGATCTGTGTGAGAAGAGCACCTTCACATTTCAAGCACTTTATGACAGTCTTAACTTTCACTACTTGTGTAGTGTCTCAAGGTCAGCCTTTCCTTTTTCATGGTTTTTGTTTTTTTGTTTTGTTTTCTGGTAATACACACAGCCTTGCACATATAAGAAACCTTTTAGATCATCAGGTATGTGTTGGATCTTTTTAAAGTTCCCTGTTCTCATCTAGTTCTCCAGAATTTCCTTTACATTCTGGCCAAACTACTGCAATTGAAAGCACAGCTGCAGGCAGCTGAGATGTTGGCAGCAATTCTATTTTTTTCAGTAATGTTCTAGAAGTTGGCTCACCTTACCTTGCTGATCTGAATTCTGTGTCAAATGAAATAGGCACTACACCCTGAGGAAAAGATTTTCCAGGAATCCGAGTGTAGACAAAGTGTAGAGTATTTCCTAGGGATGGTGCTTTTAAAGGAACTCCAAAAGAGGTCAGTCATCTTCTTTGGCTAGAAGCCGTTGGCTTTTCTCTGCTCCCGCACCACTGCTATGGGAGAGTGGGTGGGTGGGAATAGCTCCAAGTTAAAATGTCACAGACCCCTCTGTCTTACCAAGATTAAGTATTTTCTCTGGGATAACTGAGGTTTAGTTCATTTTGTAGCATTGGTTAGTTTCCAGAGTTCTAAAAAGGTACACTTTAGATCCTTTGTCTACATTTGTGTTAATTTTGAGGGAGAACAAGTTTATAAGTATACTTATTTGGCAATTCTGGAAGTCACCTGCAGCCCTGCTTTTTTAATGGCACGTACTATGTCACCAAGTCCTAGCTCCTTTCATTAAGTCTCTGTATCTAATGGGATCCAGATGACACAAAACATGCTTTCATCTTGGTGGCCAGGAAGCTCCTCCGCCTCACCTGAAGCCAGGGTGATCATCATGCTGTCTCCTGATGAGCAGATCAACACATTTTCTAAAGGGGTTCATTTTCTCAGCCACTTTAGTCTCGTCTTTTTTATACCAGTATTGATCAGGATGGACAAGTTTATGCTGTGGTAACATCTTAAAACTTAATGTAATAACTATTTTTTTACTTACACTATTATTCATTTAGGTTGATGTGGAGGTATTCTGTCCCATATAGACACTCAGGGGCCCAGTGTGACAGAAACTCCTTCATGATGTACCTGTACCAGCTGGAACCTGCAGGATCCACTGGCTGCTGGTTAAGTGTTGCAAAATCAAGTTTAAGCCATTTCCTGAGTCTCCTCTGTGCATGGTCTAGCACTTTGCTTTTGAATGGGGGCATGCTCGTTATCTGTTATTTTATTGTTAATCTGCTGGTGCCTAAACTGGAATTAAAGAAAGAAAATCTCATTTTGCTTTCCTGCTACAGACAGAAGAACATTTTATAGTTACGATATTTTCTTAGATGCCTTTTCAGAAACTGTCTTCACAACTGCCAGCAAGAATTGGCATGCTAACCAACCCTAGTTGAGGAATGAGAGCAGCACTATTTCTTTTCATCTTTTTCTTCCAAACTGGTTCAGAGAATGAGAAGTTGCACTGATAGAATCTGACAGTCTGTCTGGCGGCATCTACCTAAACAAGAAATGGTTTTCAAACATTATTAGCAATAACTTTTGCATTGCTTTTCTAAAATTAATGTAGAGCCTTAGATCAGTCACTCTGTCTAATATAGAGCATTTAATTCAGAAAGACTATCCTGGCTAAACAAGCTTGCTTGGTTACAATACATATAGGGCCTCTATCATCGATCATTCAATGATGCAGTAAACAGAGAGGTCTTGTGTTTCTACTACATGCTAAGAACTGAGCTACAACCTTAGAATATAATGAAATGTACACACATTATTCTCATGGAATGTTTAGTCTATTACAAATAATATTAGAAAATAAGTATATCACCTTAATCAGTAATGCAGTAATTATGTATTTAATACATTGAACATTTATTAGATGCCAGGTTGTGAAAATTTCAAAAGCAAATGTGGCATCGTCTCTGTCCTTAAATTTTAAAAATTATGAAAATCTCATTGATTTATTCATTTCCTTTTACAACAACAATCAAAATCATATCAGGATTTAAATATGCCACCCAAAATTCCTAATATAACTCTATACAGATTCTGTTAATGTCCAGAAATTGTACTTCAGTTTCCTCTTGTGTAGAGGGAACAGAATTTATTAATAGGAGAATACCGATTTTATTGACCCTCTCTCCAGCAAAACAGCATTTAACTAGAGGAAATTAGAAAAAAATATCATTTAGCGATGATAAAAATTTTTCCTAAGTGCGTATAGAAAATGAAGAAGTGTTTGTTTAAGAGAATCTGCTAAATCTTGTTAAGGACAGAGAGTCTGTGGCCTTTGAGCCCTCACCTACTCTCTTTGTCACCTCCTAGCCTGGTCTTATGGAAACTCTAGTTTGGACGGGTATGGTCAAGAGTATCAAGTTAGACTTAACAAATGAGATAATCACTTAACAAATGAGATAAACACATAGCTTCTTACTCAGATACCTCAGAGTCAAAATGTTGAAAGGCAAACATGAAGAGAAAATTTTGAAAGTATTATGAGAAAACCAATCTTCACTTATAAGGAACCCCAATAAGATCAACATCTGATTTATCGTCAGAAAATAATGTGACAAGAGGACAATGGGATAATGTATTTAAAATATTGAAAATTTTAAAAAGCCAATATTTTTATTCACAAAAATTTAATATCAATGATCATAGAATAACACACTTCAAAATACTAGTCTATTGCCAAATGAAATCTTCATTTCCCAACTAAATGTTCTCCATACCACAGAGAAAAGAAGGCAATGTAGAGTAGTAGAAAGAACATACTATTTACACTTAAAGGAAACTAAATTTGAATGAATTTATTTCATTTCTTAGCTCTAATGTGGTGGGGAAAAGCTATATTCTCCATATCTCTAAAATAGGAATGAATATACCTATATCACAGGGTCGTGATGAGAATTGACTATTGTGATGCATGTGTGGTGCCTAGCACAGGGTGGATGCCCAGTGAATGTTTGTTCTAGTAAACTATCCTTCTTAATAGATGATGTGCATTGTACTAAGAACTTTGTATAAGTTTATCTCAATTATTTTACCTAAAAGCATTGGATGTATATTGATATACTTTAAAGTAAATAAAAACTCATCCAATATTTTATATTTATAAGACATTTATTATAAGGCTCCATATGCTTCTAAGTGCTGAGTTGTAAGAATTTGGTTGCTTTGTTCACTGCTGATTTCCCCCTGGTGGTTGATAACCATAAGTATTTCTTGAGTGAATAAATGCAAATCTTAATCTCAGTTCAGATATAACACTGAGTCATGGTGAAACAGGAAATTGCTAAAAATTTTAATAATAAAACATAAGCCCTTTTCTTATTTAAATTAACAGAAAATCTCTGGAGGTTTCATGTATTCTTTTTAAATTTTGGCATAATGTTCTAGTCAATATTCCAAAGAGTTAGTCTTTCTATAGTCCAGGAGAAAACAAAATCTAGCTATTCTGAATTTTTACCTGGCTTTACCTGAAGAATAGTTTGATTTTTGACGACCATATATTTACTGCATAAACTCCGCCCAAAATCTCACAAACCTCAACATGTCAACAACGTGATACCCACCAATTAAGAATGTGTATGTAAGATATATAATGGTATGTAAGCAATTATTAATTAAAATTGGACATTTCCCATTGGCTCACACTGGTATCATTCCCTGTCCTTGCTCCCACAGCAGGTCTGAAGCTCAGCACATCACACATTAGTCCATAAAATTCTTCAGGGAAACTATATCAAATTTTGTCTGATTAACGAAGTGTCCACACTCAGGGAATTTCCACAAATGCTCTATTGCCAATTCTTGATTACAATACAGTGAGATGG
The DNA here is from genome assembly GCF_018350215.1 of Panthera leo. Lineage (NCBI taxonomy): Eukaryota > Metazoa > Chordata > Mammalia > Carnivora > Felidae > Panthera > Panthera leo. Next base: position 53,553,223 of record NC_056691.1, on the reverse strand, counting down.
TGTTTTGAAGTATTCTGAGTATTTCTTTATTCCATCATCTTTAAGGAAGCCCTAAAATGTGGAAATAAAGCAGGGCAGCTGGGTGGCTCAGTCGGTTGAGCATCCACCTTCGGCTCAGGTCATGATCTCAAGGTTGTGAGTTCGAGCCCTGCATCAGGCTCGTTGCTATGAACATGTAGCCTGCTTCAGATCCTCTGCCCTCCTCTCTATCAGACCCTTCCCTGCTTGGGTTCTCTCTCTCTCTCAAATAAATGAACATTAAAAAAAAATTAAATGTGGAAATAAAGCAAATGCTCTGTGGTAATTGACACCTAAAAATAAAGTCACTGGAATCCTACATCATGACTCAGTAACAGAGTATAAATCAGTACATGTGGTAATGGGCAGTTAAAAAAAATAGCCACTGGAATCCTATATCATGACTCACAGCAACAAAGTGTAAATCCATACACATTGACCATGGCTTAGATCTAAGTTCTCACAGTGACTTCAAGCTTCTTCTAGAATATCCACTATCTTTTATTACTGGGCACCCAGAAATGCTATTCTCTGTCTTCTCTGTAGTTAGATGAGACCATAAGTCTGTGTTCCCACTAATGAAATAGAATTACGTGTGACATTCCCAGACCAAGACTTCATGAAGCTAGTGTGCCCACTCTGTATTTTCTTCTTCCCTGGTGGCATTGGGGGAATAGGAGAGTTATTAATGTCACTTTAGCTTTTTGTAGCAGCCAAGCTGACCCCCAATCAGATCTACTACTACTAATGGATACATGGTTGAGCATAAAATGTCTAGTATGTTTGACCCGTTGCATACCTTGGGATCTCTTTGTGTCTGATGTTTTTTCAATACAAACAAGGTGTGTATTCATAAGCAAGGCATTGATTAATACAAGCCCACTTTAACCATTGCAGTTAAAGGAATTTTATTGATCTATGGATTTCTAAGGTTTTTCATTGTATAGTAGTTACAGGCCTACTTTGTGTTAAGATTAGCATCAATATTACGGATAAAATAATAAAAATAAATAATAACTCTTGGTCCTAGCTGTCTGAAGATTTTATTATTTCATTCCCAGAATGAACCAATTCCTTCTAGTGACAACTCTACATTATGGAACAGTGAGCATGAATTTAAGTACACTGTCTCTGTTACAGATATTTTTTACAGAGTCTATAGTAAACCTGTGGAGTACTTTGGAAAGATATATATTGATAGTTTCAAAGCGTTTATGTCTTCAATGTCTAATAAAGTAAGCACTCTTTCAGAGGCCTTGGTTGGTTTAGCTCTTGTTTTAAAACTCTATGTCCAAAATAACCAATGTTAATATTGTGAGAATTATGAATTATACTAACTCCAGTAAAGTTGGACAACTATATTATGATGCTTCAGTGTGTGTGTGTGTGTGTGTGTGTGTGTGTGTGTGTGTGTGTTTGAAAGTGATCTAACAAAAGAAAAATGTCCAAGCTTAGTTTGGGGATGCATGATACATGATAAACTTCTATAATTTCAATTAACAGTAGAGTATTTATTGTATTATTTATGTTGGCAAAGTGAAATATTGCAAATTGACTTTATTTCTGGTCTTTATTTCACCAGTCTGGAAAATGGGTGGAAATATATTGGGTAACAAATGGAAGAAAATCCAGACTTAAACTTTGAGCTGTATGAACAAGTAACATTCTATGTAAATATTTTATTTAAAGACAGAAAATAATATAATAGACTGAAAATTCCACATAGAATGAAATGTTTAACAACAGCATTTTTCATACACTTCTAGTTTGAGTGTAAATGATGAAACTACTTTGGAACTCTGTCAATTTCTTTTATGTTTTAACATACAGTTACTCTAACTCTACATTTCTACTCCTAAGTATGTATCTAAGAAGGATGATTAAGTCCATAAAACATTTTATACAAGACTGTCTACAACAGTTTTATTCTTCATACCCAAACCAAGAAAAATTCCAAATGTGTTTGAATGGGAGAATAAGCAAATTATGATGTATTAAAACAATGTAGTACTACATTGCAATAATAATGAGCAGACTAGACAGGTCAATGCAAATATGTTTCAAAAATGTGTTGAGTGGAATAAACTAAAAATAAAGAAAGGAATTCAAAGTAGGATTGGATTCATTGATGTGTAGCTTGGGAACTGAAGAAATTAATTCATATTAATATGGCTAGAACGAACTCTCTCTCAGGAGATCGTTAACTGGGAAAAGGCATGAGAAAACTGCTCATAGGTACAAAAATACCCATTATCTTGGCTTGGTTAGTGGTCACCTAGGTATGTTAATATGAACAAAGTAATTTAAAAAATAAATAATAATTAAAATACTTTTGGAAACATGGTATCACATCTTCAGTTGAAATGTTTGGGTCTCAGATGATGCATTTTGTCACTCAATATACATTAAATATTTATTAAGGATTTACTATGTATCAAGCACTTGGCTCAATGGTGGGAATTTTATTTTATTTTATTTTATTTTATTTTATTTTACTTTATTTTATTTTATTTTTTTTAATTTTTTTTAACGTTTATTTATTTTTGAGACAGAGAGAGACAGAGCATGAACGGGGGAGGGTCAGAGAGAGGGAGACACAGAATCTGAAACAGGCCCCAGGCTCTGAGCTGTCAGCACAGAGCCCGACGCGGGGCTCGAACTCATGGACCGCGAGATCATGACCTGAGCCGAAGTCAGACCCTTAACCGACTGAGCCACTCAGGCGCCCCAATGGTGGGAATTTTAAAGTGAATAAGGTATTGATTCTGTCTTCAAGAATCTCCTAGTCTATGAAGAAAAGGAATAAAATAATTCATAACAAATAATTGATTCCTTATGAACAGTATTTGATTGCATGTGGTACATCCCATGTAAAATGTGTGACTATGATGATGGCACAATGGAAAAATTGAGGCATATGGAACAGGTTTCATCTTCACTGTTACATAATGCACTTAATTATCACGAAAATAGCATCCTCCCAAAGCACAAATGTGGGAAAGCTATGTGGCTAACCGATCCTGTGTGTATTAGCTCTGTTTCCTTAGTTAAAACCAGTAGTCTCAAAATGAACCCCATTTCTTTCTAACACCAGCCACCAGGAAAAATGGATTGCTCTAGAATGGCAATTAATGAAAATGCTTCTGTAGACCCTAGGTCTCAAATTCTTCATTGGAAATGTTAAGATGACATATCGGGGGAAAAATCCCTAACCAAATTTAGAACTTGAGGATTTAATAGAAACTTACAATGAAAGTATCTAAAACTAAATGACATACATAACATATACATGGAGAAGATTTCCATTCTGGCCTCTGAAGGAAAAGCCTTCTTTCTTGCCATTCTACTCCTTCTTTCTAGTCTAGAACACAAGGCCCATCTTCAATACTCTTTTTGCCAGCCCTCTGCTAACAGCCCTCTGCTAACAGCCCTCAGATAGTCTATTCCACTTATTTCTTTTAGTGGACTCCTCCCAGACCTTTTGTTTTCATTGCAGGTGTTTGCAGTTCCAGCACTCTGCATTTTCAGCTGCAATGAGAAAGGGCTGGAGACAAGGAGGGCCGTTTCATGGGTCCTTTCCAGCTGACTCATGGTTAATGTGTAATATTTCAAATTCCTTTTTCAGAGAGTAGTTTGAGTGTTGTAGTGTTCTGAAATAAAATGAGAACACATCGTTTATGCAAACTATAACCTCTCTGTCTTTAATTGCAACATCAATAACTTCAGTGAAAAATAAATAATTGAGCTAAGAGCTCTGGCAGAATAAGGGTTAGGCTTATTTTGAAATTTCTTTCTTAAAAGACCAAAGCATTAAACTGCATGGCTATAAACTCACAGCTCAAATAAAAAACCAAGTCATGCAAGGCAAATACTATTCCTGTAAAAAAAGTCATATAAGTAGAGAAAAGCTGAATCAAGTGCAAAGCTTGGCAAATATGTAAATATGCTAACAAAAGCTATTTTCTTACCAAAGCCAGATTGATGCTCCCTGTAGTTAAAAAACAAACTATATTACCACCTAGAAATCTCAAGCTTTATAAAAATGTATGGGTACAGAAAAAATGATCTAGGCAATGGCACATCATGTAATATATGCTGAATTTTACCTAGTAATGAAAATTGAAAAATGTAAAACCAAAAAACAGTGGCTTTCAAAGAATTTTTAGAAACAGCACTGAGTAGGTTCTATTTGTATTACCATTGCCAAGTGAGCCGCAAACAGATTCTGCACAGACCCCTGCTCCTTCACCCACTGTAAACTTTTCAGTGGCATACACATCACTACTGGCCAAGAAACAATCCACTTAAAGGCATCCATGAGTGACAGGGACTGTGTTTAAAGGCGGAGAAATAACTGTTACTTAATCTGTCAAATTTTTCTTTCAGAAGAAGTTATGTTTAGCACATTACCCTGGGAGCTGGGCTGGGGAACTTGATCTCAACAGGAAGTAGCCCCATTGTGTCTTCAGCACCTCGTTGTGGGCCAACAGTGGGAGTTTTGTTTTACCTCTTTCTTAATGAGAAAGCACCTCATGAATTTTCAACGACTATCCACATAGGCAGGCTGCTCTCTTGGCGGGGGGTGGGAGGGTAGCGTCATTTTAATAGGTATGGATGCATGCCCAGGAGGATTTGCTTGAGGTTTTGGGGATCTTTGTTGTCCCATTTGTTACCTGCTTCTCTAGAAGTGAAGAAAGTTGTCCCAGAATTTTTGCAAGGTTTTTTCTTCAATGCAAAAGAAAAAGCAAGGAATATTTCACTAGGGTGGAATTGATTCTAGATGTTTGAGTGCTTTCTTTAAAAATAAATACTTTCTTATCCTGGCTAAATCTTCAGTCATTTGGCAGCATGCGATAAAATGGTAGACTGTGTGAATAAAAGTGAGGTCTCTAGAAAGCCTGTAGTCTTTTCCAACCTATTCTTCCCAAAGTGCTTCCTTTTATTCTAGCAATTTCAGAGAAAGACTGGAAGTGCCCATTCGACCTTTTTTTCAAATAAACATACAACATATTATAACTCTTATAAATATAAAAAGCAAAGTTTGTGTCCTTGCCAAGAACCTTCTCATTGTAGTACAAATTAACACTGAAGCAAAAGCTTTCACCTAGTTATCATATCTATTCCATTTATTCTTTTGTCTCCAGAGCCTTTCTGTTTTCTCTTCCTTCACCTCACTGCCAAAAGATTTTTACTTCTGAAGAAAACATAAATTTATATTGCAGAACTGAAACACTGCTGTATTGAAGAGTGTCATTTAGTCATGGTAGACCAAGGCTCTTATAATATGTTCATAAAACAGAACATCAAATAGTTACATTGCCTACATGCAGTTTAGTGGAAATTATAGGTTCTTCTATTTACTATAAGGACTGCTTATATTTCTTCAGTATCCCTTATACGAGCACTTATTCTTTTAATTTCTCTCCTTGGTTTTAGATGTTTTCACCTTGAAGAAAGGAGTTTCCTACAAATCCATATTTGTTTTCTGCTGTACTTGATAAATCACAACAGTATTTTATATAGTTTTAAAATTAAGCATGAATAATCACTCTTAATTATAAAAATTATGCTGATGTTCTAAATCTATCCTTGTTTTTAATTATGCAGTTATTCCAAATAGAAAGGTTATTTTCATGGAAGGTTGCCAGATGTTTCACTGGCTTCTATATACTGAATTTTGATATAGTAGGGGAGGGGCACTTGGGTAGCTCAGTCGGTTAAAGCATCTGACTTCGGCCCAGGTCATGATTTCACATCATGAGTTCGAGCCCTGTTTCGGGCTCTGTGCTGACAGCTCAGAGTCTGGAGCCTGCTTTGCATTCTGTGTCTTCCTCTCTCTCTGCCCCTTCCCCGCTCACTCTCTGTCTCTGTCTCTCTCTCTCTCTCCAAAATAAACATTAAAAAATAGATATAGTAGGAGAACATATTTGGCGATAGTTTCAAATTAATGGTGAATAAATATCATACGTTAAATAGGGACAGTACCAGGCTTACAGAGTTGATGAGTATTCTTTTTTATAAGAAATTTCCCCTTCAGGGGAAAAGTCATTATATAACATTTAATTTCTGATGAAACACCAATCAACACTTAAATCTATAACTTAAGTCATTGATTTCATTAAAGCACTCGTACTTTCTTTTATTTAAGTGTCCATTTTAGCATGAATTGATGTGTATCCCTTTTTTTTTTCTGGATGAGCAGAGAGTTTATTACTTCTTTATTACTTCCAGCGTTATATACTAAAGTTTATCCTTAGCAACAATTATTTGTTATTGGCCTTACCAATCCACTTTCCATCCGTAAGTAAGTTTACCCCTGCATTCCTTTTCTTCTCTATCCAGCATGTAGTCAGTAGTCTATAAGCACTCTTTTCCAAAAACTGTTAGCTCCCTCCCTCTGTTTTTCCATTTTCCAAATTAGCAACACAGCCATCTCTTTTCTCTGTGTTCAAACATGCAGCTGAGTACTGATGTTGACAATTCCACAGCTCCAGAAAGTGATGTTTAGGTTCAGAGCCACAAATGTTATGGAAATCAAATAGGCAAGCAAAACTGCCTCAGTAAGATGACTCTCCTAATTTTAAAGGAGATTGTTTAACATCTTTTCTTATATCTAAATCTCCTATCAACCTTTACTTGCAGCGAGTTTTAGCTTTACAGTTTTACTTACAATACAGAGTCACCAGGTTTAGACTCCCTGGTCTTTCAATCAGCAATTCCAAGCTTTCCAAGTGCAATTCCATGTTAACTTGACTAAAACACCAGTCTTTTTAATTAGTTGAGCCTCTCCGGAGTCTTATCGTGTTTCCCTTTCCACCTGGTGCATTTGGAGACCACCAGTTTGCCAGACACCTTGAATTCAAAGACGAATCAAACAGTAATTGAAGGGTTGCTAGTGTCAGAATGGTACTATGAGCCGTGCAACAGAAAAGGCAATAGAATGCTTGTTTAATTAATTGATTGATGACCCCGCCCCAAGATTAATGAAGGCAGGCATAGTGAGCATTTGTAAGGCTGTGGCAGAGATGTGATTTTGTTGTTTTAGCATGAATCATTGACTAATCTGTTTAATAGATTACTTATTAGCCTCTATTCATTGTTAACAGAAACAAGGAAGACTTTAATCAATGATACAGTTGATGGAAATTTTTGACATTATTTTGGCTTGATGAGCTATGCAAATGATAAAACCATCAATAAAACCAAGAGCTCTCTATATTTCATCACTTAAGAATTTACTTGATGCCAGTCACTACGTAAGTGTTTTTGAAATATTATATTATTAGATCTTTACTTCACTTTGAGGTAGATGCTCTTATTAAAATTCACTATCACACCGCCATTTTATAGGTGAATAGTTGATGGTTAGAGGCAGTATGTAACTCACCCAGGATCATTCTGCTGGTCAGAATACATCCCGGATCTTTGAATCCAGCATCAAAATTATTAATCATCTCTTCCTTACCTAATACTAAAATTTGAAAGTTCTACTCAGTCACATGGAGAAAGAACTTTATACTCTTATGTAGCTTAGAAAAGACCTACATTCAGATTAGATAGTAATGAGTACTGTCTAATAATTACACTTTTTTTTATGTCAACAATTGCGATATTCTCTCTTAATATAACCAGTGAAAGTTAATGTCTGAACACTATTGTCTTCTAAATAATCTACTATCTTAAGACAAAGAGTCCTAAATGTAAATATCCACATATAGTGTTATCACACTGAATTTGTTTCATTTTAATCTATCTCATTTATCTTTTAAATACCTAGGGATCTACGTCTCAGTCAATACTCTGATCTTTTCAAATTAAATTATCCTCCTTTAGGGAGATAGCCTGATAAAAGTGATTTAAGTGGCTCAAACAATTTGGGTTCATTTCCCTTTCCTAGTTTGAATCCTATTAAAATAGTTGGCTTTTTCATTTTTAAATTGAATTACTGATACCTGTAGACATTGCTCTGAATGACTAAGGACTTAAATTAGAAAAATAGACCCTAGATATTTAGGTAGTTACTTTTTTTTTAAACCTATTATTTTTTTTTTCCTGAAAGATGCTAGTGATTCTGTATGCTTTTTTTTCTTTATTGTTTCACTACATTTGCTTTGCAGTTCGTAAAACCATGTTTCTGAAGATAATATAAATAAAATATTGTAGGGGCACCTGGGTGGTTCCGTGAGTTAAGCATCCAACTTCAGCTCATGTCATGGTCTCACGGCTGTTGAGTTTGAGACCCACACTGGGCTCTGAGCTGACAGAGCAGAGCCTGCTTTGGATCCTTTGCCTCTCTCTCTGCCCCTCCTCAGTGCTCGCATGCTCTCTCTCTCTCCCAAAAATAAATAAACGTTAAAAATAGAATAAGACTTAAAAACATAAAAGAAAATACTGCAAATTAAGTGTTATTTTAAGCTTACCAAATTGTTGTTCTAAGTTTACCGAACTGTGTTTCACATTTGAAGTTTTCTTGAGATGAATTCTCTTCAGAAGCTGTAATGCCCAAAGTTCTAAAACCTCCCACAAAAGACCACCAGAGTCGTAAGTCAAAGCCAAGCGGCAAGGGTCGTTTATTGCAGGTTCGAACCTGGTCCTCTGCGCACTCGTCGCCCGTGACGCAAGAGGCCACGAATAGGGTTGGTATAGCGTTTTTATAGACAGAGACAAATAGCACAGGGGAGGTTTTTACTTGTGGCGAGAGGAAGAAAGGGGGAAGGGGGTAGGTGAGGAATGTGCTAAGCAAGCAGGTTTACAGAAGCGAGAAATGCCGGTTAGTTTGTATACAATCACTTATTTCATTACATATCAGACTACATTTAGGAAGTTTTACAGCCCATTCTACTACACAGCGGGTTACAGGAAAGGTCTCACAATGCTTGTAAAACAGACTTCTCAGCAATTGTATTTTTTATCAAAGATCCATAATAAGCAGAAAAGAGAACCTAGCTTTAAACTAAGGCAGGGCTGTCATTTGAATTCAAAGCTGTTCCTTTCAAAGCGGAAAATCTCTTTTGATAACCATCCTCATCAGTAAATATAGGTTGTAAGTTGTGACATCTGGTTTAGTTAGTTGAGACTGTATCAGATGGATTTTGACTCTCCCTGAATATTAGATTTACTAGGCAATAGTTCATCTCACTTGTACTTAATAAATAGAGCAGGTTCATATTTTTAAGAGTACGACCTCCTGGGGCGACCTTCAGAGTCTACAATATAAAAGGAGAAGACAATGTAACTAATTAAATCAAATGGCAAAATAGTAACAGATACAGATTTTTCTCTTTAACCATAAGTTATTAAAAATTTAATTTTTTTAATTTAAAAATATTAGAGAAATAATATTGAAACATTGTTTTATTATGAGGTAGGATGTAGTTAAATGAAAATAACTCCTACCCAAGTATAGCTTGCTAAAAGCTTTGCTCCCATGTATCTTATTTCTGCTGTTTAATACTGACAATCAGGAAAGAATCATCATATGTTAATTTGAAACGAAATCAGAAAGACATGCAGAAAGTATATATGGGCACAAGGAAAACCTAGGGAATGAATTGAATTTTAAAGGCTAACATTAAATTTGTCAAAGTTTATGCTAGTTTTGTTCAAATATTCTCATATTTTTCTTTATATAAGTATAGGTAAATAGTTTGTTTTATTTTTTAATGTTTATTTTCTTAATTAATTTGGAGAAAGAGAGAGAGAGACAGGGACAGAGAGGGAGAGAGAATCTCAAGCAGACTTCACACTGTCAGTGTAGACCCAGATGTGGGGCTTGATCCCACAATTGTGAGATCATGACTGGAGCCGAAATCAAGAGTAGGACGCTCAACTGACTGAGCACCCAGGCGGCCTGATAGATAATTTGTTTTCATTGGAACTTGTAGAGTTATATTCATTTACTAATTCACTCCCCAAGAAGTGAGTTCTACAGTGGACCATTGAACTCTGAACATATTGACTGAAATGTCCCAAATTCTTTCTTATTTCAAAAGTTAACTGTAAAGGAATATCAGTGCAACTATAATATTATTTCTTATTTAAGTTGTGAAGAATATGTGTTAGAGCAAACACAAATCCCTACCAAATTATACTGAGATATATTCAGTTAATGAGACTAACAGCTTGTTTCTTAAAATACAACAATATTTTTGAATTTTTGAACTAAAGATATGAAGGACTGTAAACTCACACACACACATCTAATATAAATACGTGTTTGTAAATACTTGATGTTTGGAATTATATAGTTTCTACTGAATTTGACTACAGTCTCACTTAAACTTTGTAGTTGGTTGAGAAATTTTGTTTAAAATAAATTATTTCTGATGCAAGAAATTTCATTTTCAAGATGACTATATTTACGTTCTTTTATATGGTCTCTGAAGTCTCTAAGCAAGAGTTTTTAGCTTTTTTGGACCAAAACTGTGAATGCTCAAATCTATACCTTTTTTTTTCTCTTCTGTATAGTCTAGTGAATGGACAACACAAGGAGTGGTAATTATATCCCCATCCTGAAAGAGACATGTTGAGTTATCAGTTCAGTTGGTAGTTTATTGGGTTAATCTAAATGGTTAGTAATTTTTAATTTATTTTAATTTATTTTATTTTATTTTTTATTTTAGAGAGAAAGAGTACAAGTAGGGGAGAGGGACAGAAGGACACAGAGAGAGAATCTTAATCCACACACAGCGTGATAACCCACATGGGGCTTGATCCCATGACCCTGGGATCATGAACAGAGCCAAAATTAAGAGTTGGACATTCAACCAACTGAGCCACCCAGGCACCCCTAAATCCTTAGTAATTTTTGAATGAGTTTGTAAACTGGCTTTTGTAAAGAATACAAAATAAATAATTGAGCTAAACCGTGCCCAACCTAGAAATAAATATTACGATGTTCATTAAATAATTATTTTACCCAAAGTTGATCATACACATCCCTCTTAGCCATCCCTCTTAGTCCTGTTGAGTTTACTTTCTAACATTTGTTGAATCTTTCTCTTCCTCCTATATCCACTCTTACTGCTTTAGTTTATTATGCTGTCACAAATGTCCCTGTGTCCCTGCTTGTTGTATTTTGTCCTGATTTATTTCTCTAAATTTATAATCTTTTTTCTTCTATTTCATTTTGATGCCATTTTCCATTTTGTTATCAGAACAGTATTTTAAAAACACAATTGTTCATTCTTTTTGAGAGGGGGGAAAACAAAACAAAACAAGAATAAAACTTGCCCTGGTTTAACAGTTCATTTACAATTGGTCTCTTGTTAACATGTCTTTAGCTCCTGCATTGCTCATGCATTACCTGCACAAGGCAATACTCAATTATTTGATATTTCCCAAATATACATCCACATACTTTAATGCTTTTCTATAATTTGCCTCTTTTCCAGAAAAGTCCTTTCCTTTCACATAGTTGACGTTCTTTGAGGCACTGCTTAACATACAGTTCTCTGGAAACATTCTCTGGTAACCACACCTCTAATGGAAAACTCCTCTGAGCTCCAGCAACCCTTGAGCATACCTCTCAATATCAGTACCTCTTGAGTATTGATTGTGTTGTCATAAATGGGTCTTTGGAGTCTTTACTTCTGTATCACCAACAAAGTACATAGCATCAGACAGGTCATAAGAATCCAAAAATATTTGTAGAATGTAAGATTTTAAAAATTGTATGTTTTACCTGTATGCTTTAGCGTGAGCTCATTGAGAATTAGCATCAGGTTTAATTCACCATTATCAATAATTGAGAAAGTATTGTTCTTTTTCTTCAATTTAAGCCCTATATAATTATATGAATCAGAAGTGAAAACATTCCATTTTCCCAATTTTCCCAGCTTTGCTCATATTCCTTAACTCATAACCCAGTCATCACCAGAAATAGTTTGTTAATAGTTGCCATAACTTTCTGATGTCTTCTCTGCCTATTCAAACAAATGTTTGTAAGCATACACAAACAGTAAGACATTTTTAATTTAAAAATAAATTTTATTATATTATAATTATTATATATGTGTGTGTATATATAGATAAGTATATATATGTATATGTACATGTGATTATGTATCTATATATCTGAAACTTGTCATTTTTCATTTTTATTATTTTATATAATAATACTAGATGCATTTTTCCATGCCATCCTGTACAGATCAACCTCATATTTTTAGTGTTTTTTTAGTATTATATTATTTGGAAATGCCTTACTGCAGTTGTCCTGAGTGATAGTGAAAATAAATAGCTTTTTCAGTCATTTCTTCAAGATTGTTGAAGTGAGAAGTTTTACTTGAAAGTTATTTTTACATGACATTTTAATATTAGATAATACCACTTGGCTCCCTGAAAGTTTAAATTATGACTCTTTCATATTTTCTTCATATTTTTCTCATATTTTTCTCTCCACCTCTGTTTATCATAGTGTTTATATTTATATTTCACTTGTAGCCACAATTTCTCTGGTATTCAGTTATTTTTTTATTATTTGATATTTAGCCAACAATTCTTTGTTTTTCCTTTAAAAAATTACTTCTAGGCTTATTCATCACTAAATACATTAGACAAGAACATTCTGTGAATATATTCAAGTTTGAAAATATCCTCCCATTACAAAAACCCTGTCCAAACGTACTACAATATTTTCAGGTCATACTTTTTATCCTCTGGAACTTACAGACATGACTTAATTGCTTTGGGGCTTTGAACACTGCTTAAGAGAAGTCAGGGGCCAACCTCATAGGTAACTTGTTTGACAACCTGGAAAACTGAAAAATCTTTTCTTTATTTGACAGTATCTTCCCCAGAAGGACATATACCATGAAGCTAATAAAAATTAAGCTTCAAGATAACTCACTAACAGTGTATTCACATAGGTCCTATATTTATGAAAAAAATATTGGGAAAGTAAGATACTTGACTTTCAATCAGTTGAGACTTGGTGTCTTACTCTACTCTGACTTTCCCTTTGTTGGATAAAGTAAGGTGGTGTAGCCTTATTAAGCATTTTGGGAATTGGGTTAAGTAAAAATTTTGTTTGCTTTAGATTTAATGATATTTTTATGTGATGCACAGTCAATTTTGTGTATAGTTAATTTATTTTTTTTTATTAAATTTTTTTAACGTTTATTTATTTTTGAGACAGAGAGAGACAGAGCATGAACGGGGGAGGGGCAAGAGAGAGGGAAACACAGAATCGGAAGCAGGCTCCAGGCTCTGAGCCATCAGCCCAGAGCCCGACGCGGGGCTCGAACTCATAGACCGTGAGATCGTGACCTGAGCTGAAGTCGGACGCTTAACCGACTGAGCCACCCAGGCGCCCCTATAGTTATTAACAGCTGTCCTGGTGTCACAGTTACTTCCAGGAATAACCCTACCTCTCACTCTAATGATGGACCAGGCATCAAGTCATTAGAATATAGACACATTAATAACAGTACAATATGAGTGTGTTCCGTAGCATCTAGTGACTGAATTATGTAGGTAGGAAAAAGGCAGTTTGAAAAGTATGAAAAAAGAAGCTACACTGTGAAAAACTCTTCTGAGTGTTGGGGGGAGGGGCTGCAAAAATCACCAAGAGTCTTAATAAATACATGACATTATTAATGAAAAGTTGAGAAGCTGAAATAAATTATTTATTTCCAGTTCTCAATATTGAATAGTAACCTATACTAAAGGAAATTATAACCATTATGTTCTTTTTGAGAAAAAAGTGGCAATATTGTTATTCTATGAAAGATAATAAAATTAATGCTATCTATAAGTGTAGGGGAGAAAAGTAATGGTATATCAAGAACTTAATGGAACTGCCATTTTGTTTTTGGATTTTGTGGTATTAGTCAAAAGATTTCAAATTTATAATTTTTCTTAGTCTGAAAGTTTATACATAATTTTTTATTCGAATTTTTGTGGTCTTCCTCTTAAAAAGAGACATTAAATTAGATAAGCTTCATCCAGTCTCCCTTTAAATCTTTAAACCTCTCATGCTGAATTAAAATTTCTTATTTTAAGGTTTAATTTTTTTTAGTGTTTATTTATTTTGAGAGAGAGGGAGGGGGAGAGAGAGAGATAGAGAGACGGAGAGAGAGAATCTCAAGCAGCAGCTCCATGTTGAGCATGAAGCAAGATTGGGGGCTCAATCCCACAAACCATGAGATCTTGCCCTGAGCTGAAATCAAGGGTCAGGTGCTTAACCAACTGAGCCACCCAGACTCCCCAAAGTTTAATTTTTAATATGAAGATACACTTTTTCTTTAATTTCAGTGAAATTTCTGTTTAAATTTCCCTAGTAATTTTTGGTTTCACTTTCATTTATTGGGTATTCTACTTTGGGAATTATTTTTTGTTCTTTGCCCTTCATATATTATATTCTTCCACATAAATGCCTTAATATATATCTTAGATTATGGAGTTTATTGTGATATTTCTAGTCTTTTCTCTGTGTCAGATGCTGAAATTTCAGCCATATCTAATGTGTTCTTGGCCAGTACTGCCAAATCATCTCCAGGAAACTCTAAAAAATGGTCTCTTGCCTCAACTGCGGCTGTGTTGTTGTTGTTTTTCTTTACCTGAGACTGTAAAGAATCTAATTTTTGATTGAAGTATATCAATGAGAAATCTCAGAATTTGAATTTTCTTGCTGTCTTTTCTAAGAAGTGCTTTGTGGTATACAGGAAGAGATTAGAAACTTGTCATGGCAGAATTTCCATATTGGTGTTTCTTCATATGACCACCCATATTCTAAATGTTTAAAATAGATTTTTTTAGCTTTTTGTGTGTTTTTTTAGCTTATTAAGAAATAGAAAGCATTGATAAAATTGTATTCCATCAAAATTATATGGATTTTTTTATGGTTATCTTATTTTTCATGTATTTATGTTTAACCATACAAAATATATTTTGTTTGTGTAGATTTGCGTATAGTATAACTCAGAGATTAAACTTTTTAAGATTGATTAATTGGCCAACTTGTGAATTTTTATAGTGTTTTTAATCATTCCATCTTTTAAGTAAAAAAAAGTATCAAGTGTATTATATACTCGGTCTTCATTTTTCCAATAATTATACATGTACTTTCTGTTCCTTATCATATTACACAGGTTAAAGGAGTGATTTCTATAATATGTTCTGCGAACCCAAAGATAGGAAAATGATGGAGCTTTGGGTTCATACTCTTGTTAAAGCTATGGCACTCTCACTCCTGTGTGATTAACCTATGACATCTACAAATGGTTTAATTTAACCAAAGTATTTAGCTGCAGAGTTGCTTATTTTTCATAAATAAATATAAAAATGATCTAAACAGTAGGCTCACAGCAGGAATTATTTTCTTTTCTATCTCTGTAATTAACATACATCTCAAGTATTTTCATATATTTTTGGAAAATCTTGATTTGTTTTCCTTGTTATAATAATTTTATTATACAGTTATTTTTGTTATGCCTCATAATCTCTCTTCGGTGACCTGGACTCTGTTTTACTATAAGAGTACTAAATATTTACATTGCATATTGATTAATATTAAATTTTAATCAAATACACGTAAAATAAGCAATTAAGAGTTTGCAGCTGCCTTCCATTATGAACATATTCCCTTCATGCCTTCCAAATTCCTCCTCTTATTCAGTTACAAAATTTTTTTGATATTTCCTACTTGGAAAATTATATTTTCTGAATTATTAACAGATTATTCTGATTATTAACAGAATAACATATTTTCCATTTCTGCAAAATAGCCCTTTTCTTGTTTGCTTCTTGTATCATTGAACTAACTCTCCTCCTATCCCACACCAAGAGTTTCACTGGAATAATTTGTGTGTGTGTGTGTGTGTGTGTGTGTGTGTGTTTGTTTTTATAATAGGTCTGAGTCACCACCAAATATTAGTTGATATGTTACTATGGAATAGTGCCTAAGCCATAGATATGTTGAGGAAGTTTTTTGAAAGTCATATTGGATTATTATTTTACACATTATTATTATTATTATTATTATTATTATTATTATTGTTTAGCTATTTGGCTATGATAAAGTAAGACTAGTACAATCTCACTCAAAACAACTTCCATATCATTGCACATGACTGTTAAACTATGTGGAAGCAACTTAGTACGTAGTGCTGTACATAGCTTGAATTGGTCATACAACCATTATGAGGATATATTTAGTGATTTAATGTTAGTATTTCAATGCTGGAGTATGTTGGTTTTCAACAGTTGACACAGTGCATTATTGGTATATTTTTTGACCTATGGTTTTTGTATGTTCATTTTGGTGAAATGTTTTCAACATTTTGAATTTCTTCACTTATCCACTGTAATTTTAGAGCAGTAAATTGCCTCAGTAAGTTTTATGAGATAAGTTTCAGTCTTTGCATTATTTGAAAGACTTAATGGTTCACAGAAAATCAGAGATACATTTTATGTCTCTGCATTTAAAATATCCACTTCATTGAAAATGAAGCCAAAAAGAAACTGGATCTTATTATATTAGTGACAATGGTATCTATGAAAGTATAATTTAGATTCATTAATGCAGTTTCATTAGAGACATGTTTATTGTGAACCTACCAGTTTGCCAGGCACTTGGGATAGAGCAATGAAGAAGTGGTTAACCACACATATCCTGCTATAATGGAGAACATAAAAGTGTGTGTGTGTGTGTGTGTGTGTGTGTGTGTGTGTGTGTACACACATGTATATGGTGGTAGGGAATGATAAGTGCTGTAGGAGGAAAAAGGAAGCAGGAAGGTGGAGAATGAATTTGCAGAAGGGAGTTCATTTTTAAATAGCTTGCTTAAGGGAAAGCTCACTGAAAACTCTGTGATAGAATAAAAATGAACGTGAATGAATGAGCAATGAAGGTATGTAGTAGAAATAACATTCAAAGCTAAGAGCCAGCTCAAAGGTAATGATGTTGCAATATGCTGGGGGAAAGCCGTGGAGGTCAATACAAATGTAGCTGAGAAAGTGAGGGAATGAACAGTAGGTGAATCCAAAGAGGTAATGGAGGACCCGACTGTCTTGATAATTGTGAGCAGTGATCAGATTATGAGTAATGGCATACTATTGCTGGTAGAGTAAAAATGGATGGACAAAGACAAGAACTGAATTAGGCAGATGAATTGAAATATTATCATAATAATCATGACAAGAATTATAACTAATATATCAACTCTGTGGTGAGAGAGTCATTGAAAGTTGTTGGGTTTTTATATATATATATATATATATATATATATATATATATATATATGTATATGTATTAAAGTTAGAGCTAACAATTTTCTAAGAGATTAGATGAGGGATTTGTGAGAAAGAGTGATCAAAGATGACTATAAGAATATTTTCACAAGAGTAACTGAAATCTGTAAGAACTTCAAAATGAGAAGGTTTTTGTTTGGGGTTAATTGTTAGGGATCAGTTTGCATATGTCAGTGTTATGAACATCAGGAAACATCTAAATGGAGATGTATGCAATGGATAGGAACCCAGAGCTCATACACAGAGGCCTGAGATGAAGATATATATTTGGTGTTCATCAGCCCACACCCGTGAGACTGAATAAGATCACCAAGAGGCTAAATATCATTGGAAAAGAAAAGAAATCCAAGGACTGTATTCTGGTGCACTCCACATTCAAGAGATTGTTTGGATGAGGATATGGGGGGAAAAAAGAGAAAGAGAGCAAGAAAATTAAACAAATGTGGTGTTTTGGCAGCCAAGTGAAAAAGGGTTTCAAAGACGAGTGAAGAGTTATATCAAATGGTGTTGCTAGATCAATAAATTGAGGACAGAAAATAAACACTTTTTTAAAGGAGACTATTTTTCCACTTGATTATGGGTTTTTAATCCTTTATTTGTGACCCACCCATTTTGAAATGGCAGAATGTGAAAGCAAGTCATACGTTTAAGCTCGGAGACAAGGGGTAAAAAAATAAACTGCACCCACTGATGAGAGGACATTTAAATATACATTTCAAAAGAGTGGCATGCAGAATTGAGAAGAGTAATCAAGGCCATTTTTATAAGCGCTGTAACATGAATTGAGATGCTATACATAGTAAAAGTTAATAAAATGACATTGTGGGCATTATGCTCAATATCAACTATTAGAAATGCAAATGAAAACAACAGTGAGATACCACGACTTACCTACTGGTTGGAAAGTAAGTAAATAGAATGGTTAAAATTACGAAGACAGTACCAAGTGTTGACAAGGGTGTGGAGCATTTGGAAATCTCAGACACTGCTAGTGTGAATGTAAAAGTGTACAGCTACATGGATAAATAGGTTGTCAGTTTCTCATGAAATTAAACGTATACTTACTATATGCCTCAGAGAATAAATTCATAGGTAGTTTTTCAAGAATAAGGAAAATCCATGTCTATGTAAAAGCCTCTATGTGAATGTTCACAACAACCTTATTCATAATTTTCAAAACTGTAAACAACCCAAGTATTCCTCACCATGTAAATCAATAAGTAAATTGTGGTATATCCTTGTAGTGGAATGTTACGCAGCTATAAAAAGACATATTAATACATACATCATCATGGGAATGTGAAAAGTACTCTGAAAATAAAAGAAACCAGACACAAAGGATTGCATACTGCTTTGTCTTGGAAATTCAATAAAAGTCAAAACCATAGGGAAAGACAGATTAGTGGTTTCCTGGGGATACGAGGTGGGGCAAAGGAATTGCCTCCAAAAAGGCACAAGATCACTATTTGGGGAAATGGAAATATTCTATATCTTGACTGTGATTGCCTTGACAGTATATATTTGAAAAGACTCATTGGTGAATTTTAAAATGACAAAACTATAGATTTTTCATATGAATTACCCTTGGGCAAAAATTACTCTTGCATTGCAGTGTGCATTTAAAGTGGGTGAAATTTATTATAGGAAACTTACCATTATTATAACTGATGACATGCTTTGCCTGTGTAACATAAGCAAAACTAACATGTAATATGTTTAGCACAAGCATTTTTTTTTAAGTTTTCAATTTTAATTACAGTATAGTAAGCATACAGTGCTATGGTAGTTTTAGATGTATAGTATAGTGATTCAACAACTGTATACGTTACTCAGTGCTTATCATGAAAAATGTACTCTTTAGTCCCCTTCACCGGTTTCTTTCTTTTTTTTTTTTTTCAAGTTTATTTATTTTGAGAAAGAGAGAGGAAGAGAAAATGAGTGGGGGAGGGGCAGAGAGAGAGGAGAGAGAGAATCCTGAGAAGGCTCCACACTCGTTGCAGAGCCCTACATGGGGTCAGTCTCATGGCCATGAGATTGTGACCTGAGCCGAAATCAAGAGTCAGAAGTTAAACTGACTGAGCCACCCAGGCATCCCTCCATTCACCTATTTCACCCATTCCCCAAGCCACCTCTCCTCTGGTAAGCATCAGTTTGTTCTCTATAGGTAAAATCTGTTTCTTCATTTCTCTCTCTCTCTTTTCTCTTTGTTCATTTGCTTTGTTTCTTAAATTTTATATATGGTTTTTGTCTTTCTTTGATTGGCTTATTTTGCTGAGCATTGTGATCTATTCCATCCTTGTTGCAGATGGTGAGATTTATCATTTTTATGGCTGAATAATATTCCTTTGTGTGTGTGTGTGTGTGTGTGTGTGTGTGTACACAAAGACATACCACCTTTTGTTTATTCATCTATCAATGGACACTTGTGCTGCTTCCATAATTTGGCTGTTACGAATAATGTTGCCATAAACGTACAGGTGCGTATATCTTTTTGAGTGAGTGTTTTTGTATTTTTTGGGTAAATACCCAGTAGTGTGATTACTGAATCATAGGGTGTTTCTAGTTTCTAGTTTCTATTTTTAATCTTTTGAGACACCTCCATACTGTATTCCACAGTGGCTGTACCAGTTTACATTTACACCAACCATACATGAATGTTCCCTTTTCTCCACATCCTCACCAACCCTTGTTGCTTCTTGTGTTTTTTATTTTAGCCATCCTGATGGATGTGAGGCGATATCTCATTGTGATTTTAATTTGCACTTCCCTATTGATGAGTGATGTTGAGCATCTTTTTATGTGTCTGTTGGCCATCTGGATGTCTGTTTTGGAGAAATGTCTATTCATGTCCTATACCAAATTTTAAATTGGATTATTGTCTTTTGGGTGTTGAGTCGTATCAGTTCTTTATATATTTTGGATGCTAATTGTTATTGAGTATGTCATTTACAAATATCTTCTCCCATTCACTAGGATGACTTTTAGTTTTCATTGTTTATTTTGCTATGCAGAACCTTTTAGTTTGGGTTAGTACCAATAGTTTTTTTTGCTTTTATTTCCGTTACCTCAGGAAACATACCTAGATAAATGTTGCAATGGCCGACGTCTGAGAAATTACTGCCTGTGCTCTTGTCTAGGATTTTTATGGTTTCACGTCTCACACTTAGAGTCCTTAATCCATTTTGAGTTTATTTTTGTGTATGGTGTAAGAAGACCATCCAGTTTCATTCTTTACAAGTAGCTATCCAGTTTTCCCGACACCAATTTCCCATTGAGTATTCTTGACATTTTTGACAAAGATCAATTGACCATATAATCATGGGTTTGTTTCTGGGCTTCTGTTCTGTTCCATTGATCTATGTGTCTATTTTTGTTCTAGTACCACACTATTTTGATTACTACAACTTTGTAGTATAACTTGAAATCTGGAATTCTGATACCTCTAGTTTTGTTTTTCTGATTCAAGATTGCTTTGGCTGTTTGGGGTCTTTTGTGGATCTATACTAATTATAAGATTATTTTTTGTAGCTTTGTGAAAAATGTTGGTATTTTGATAGCAATTGCATTAAATCTGTATATTGCTTTGGGTGGTATGAACATTTTAACAATATTTGTACTTCCATACTGTGAGCATGGGATATCTTTCCATTTGTTTATGTCATCTTCAATTTCTTTTATCAGTATTTTAGTTTTCAGAGTTAAGGTCTTTCAACTTCTTGATGAAGTTTATTCCTAGGTATTTTATTATTTTTGGTGCATTTGTAAATGGGATTGCTTTCTCAATTCTCTTTCTGTTGTTTCATTATTAGTGTATAGAAATGCTGTGGATTTTTCTACATTGATTTTGTATCCTGTGAATTTATTGAATTCATTTATCAGTTCCAGTAGTTCTTTTGGTGGAATGGTTAGGGTTTTCTATATGTAGTATAATATCATCTGTAAATAGCGAAAGTTCTACTCTTCTTTACTAATTTTGATTCCTTTATTTCTTTTTGTTGTGTGATTTCTGTGGCTAGTACTTCCAGTACTATGCCAAATAAAAGTGGGGAGAGTGGACATCTTTGACTTGTTCCTGACCATAGTGAAAAAACTCTCAGTGTTTCACCACTGAGATGATGTTACTTGATAAATGGAACATTGCCAAACACCACCAAGAAAAGCTGCCAGGATAGCAGTTATAGTCAAACTATAAATCACCGTCTAAATTACGTAAGAAATAGTCACAATTGTTACTAGCTGAGATTTGGGAAATCAATCATTAGTAAACATAGCTAACCTATACATAAATCTGTCTCACTCACTGAACCATTAGATATCTTCCTTTATAATCTGAGTTACATACTATGAGAAAGAGTTGAATATTAACAGAGAAAATTAAGCCTAGAGATTCCAGGTTTACATAGTTCAACAAATATTCACTATGTTCTTATTTTTAGGAAAGTGTGCTAGGTTATCCAGGGAGAACTGAGATCCATTTCTTGTCTTTGAGGAATTCATAATCTAGTGTGGAGAAAACTCACAAACATAATTACTTTAAGATGTGTTTCTGTACTTGGTTCAAGTGAAGCATAATTATGGTTCCAGAGGAGTACTAAGAAGGAAGGAGGAGATTTTCTCCAAATTTACTATGAAGGAAGATCTCATGAAATAAACACCATTCATAAAGGCTGAGGAAGGTTGTACTTGATGCTGAAATGGTTGTACTTCCCTCTCCTGGGTTGACCTAACTCCTTCCTTTGCTCTGTCTCAGTGTGTGCATCTGTTTCTTAGGGTGTCTTGCCTTGTTTTTTTTTAAACAGTTTTTTTAATGTTTATTTATTTTTGAGAGAGAGAGAGAGAGAGAGAGAGAGAGAATATGAATGTGAGTGGGTTAGGGGCAGAGAGAGAGGGAGACACAGAATCCGAAGCAGGCTGCAGGCTCCGAGCCATCACCACAGAGCCCGATGTGGGGCTTGAACTCACAGAGCTATGAGATCATGACCTGAGCCGAAGTCAGACGCTCAACCAACTGAGCCACCCAGGTGCCCCTTGCCTTGTTTGTTGAGAGTTTTTGGATGACTGATTCAGTTTCATTGCTGGTAATTTGTCTTTTCAATTTTCTATTTCTTCTTGATTCAATTTGGGGAGGTTATGTTTCTAGGAATATAATTGTTCATAATATTTCATAATATTCTTTTATGTCCTTTGTATTTCTGTGGTGTCATTAGTAAGAAAGAGACCCTACAATCAGGTGGAAAAAAATACTGAAGGTAGAGTTAAGATTTAAACCAAAGTCTTTTTTAATTTTTGTTAGAAAATCATATTGCACATGACTTAAAATTCCATAGCAATCAAAATCTTATCAAATAAATGCTGGAGTATTCATTTTACCAATTTTTTTTTTTTCCAATTTAATATTCAGTGGGAAATGGCAAACAAGTAGAGTAAAACTAAAACCTAGTTTAGGGAAGAGGTCTTTTCTTCTCAAGTTACAATAACTTGTTGACTTAAAATTCCCCAATTTATGTTCAAGAATGAATGAAACATATGAATAGTCATATATTTGCATAACTTATTAATTATATAACTAAACATATTCAGTGCTGACGAAACTGTGTCCATTTCAGGTGATTAAATACACATCTCAACATCTAAGCCGAGTTCATGTATCAGTTTTTAAAGTTACCATATTCAGAGCACGATTGCTTGTTTGAGTTAAACAAATCCCTGATATAAAATTATGTTCAGTTTAATAACATCTTCAGCATTATTCAGATATGTCAGGGACTTGACAAGCTAATTTATAGATTTGAAGTGTTGGAGAGTTTATTACAGACAGTCTTTTAAAGCCGCATCTCATTAGAGTCTAGGAAATTGAGGACCAGGGAAATTAAATACTTTCTCAAAGATATGTCTTTTCATGATACCTCAGGTGTGTATGTATGTATATGTATGTGTGTGTGTGTGTGTGTGTGTGTGTGTGTGTATATATATATATATATATATATATATATATATATGAAACATTATTGTCTCTGTTTCCTCATAAACCTCATTGGTTAAAGGGCAACTCCAGTAGGTTGACGCTGACCAGGATGACCTTAGCAAAGTTCTGTCTTTGTATAGTGCACCCAAAATCTCCATGCCATGTCTGTCCTGTTCTATCTCTGGGCTGGAAGAGAATTGTTCCAGTCCAGAATACTTTTTTTAAATCTTTCTTAAAAGGGGAAAGCAGTCTCAGAGGTCACTAAACCAATTTAGATTGAAATATTTTGTGTCTATTATTAAAAAAAATAATCAGTTTGTACTTTCTCAAGAATATGTGGGTATTTTTTTTGACTATTGATGTGGAAAATGCTAATGTATAATGACCTGGCTTTTGTGAAGTGAAAGAAAATTTTGGAGTAATCAGGACTTGGCATATCAAGGACATGGTAATGTGACTATGGTACTCAATCCATAGCACTAGCCTTCATCTTGATCCCTTCGAGAACAGATGAAACAATGTATGTTATTTTGGCTCTTCAGTGTTTGAGGCAACAGAAACTTCTTTGCTTCAGGGGATACGGACTAATTGCAAGGATACAAAAGTTATGTGGGCTGGCAGAGAAATGGAACATAATTTATTTATATTCAGGATTAAATAATAGATCTGGGAGCCTAAAAATATCCTCGGTTCCTCTCCTCTCTTGTCATCTTCTCTCAAGTGGGTTTTACTTACTTTTTATAGTCGTGACTCGTCTGATGTGAATTTCAGCTTCTCCTGGAGTCTGATTTTCTTCCTGCCTATATGATTTTCTCTAACTTTGCTGCATTCCCTATGTGAAATTTACACTAAAAGCACTTGAGACGCTAAGGCTGATTAGAATGTCATCATCTATTTGGGGAGATTTACTTTGTTGGACACCTTAGTAAAACGAAGATATTATTTCCCTAATCCTTCTATGGTACTCTTTAGATAGCATGCTGGTTTCTGGTTTTCAGTCCCATGTGGCAAGGATAACAAGACCCTATGACTCATAGGCAAACACACATAATTATGGTGATAATAATGAAAATGACTAACGTTTGTTAACTGCTTAGTATATACCAGCCACATTTCCAAGCATTTTGTGTATACTCTTCCATTCAATCTTTATGACAAATCTATGAATTTAGAACCACATGACCAATTTATGAATGAGGCTCTGGGGGTTTAGTACTTTGTACAAGATGGTATAAATACTGAGGGATTATTTTTCACTTAACTTTTTTTAACTTTTTGGCAGGAGACAGGAGCTCATTATTAAATTATGCTTAGATGTACACTCTTAGTTGTATCGTACTCTGCTGCTTATATTTATGTTCCTAAATTGTGCAATATCCATGTCCACACAAGAGCAAGTGTTCAAAATTTCTAATGTAGAAAACAAGAACAAAATGGGAGATATAATGTCCATCTGTTGCTTCTTTTCTTGGCATCTCTTCTTTTTTCTATATGTAGCAGCACCACTTCTTGTATGGAATAATCCATCAACCACCCAGTATGGTCTCGTTACAGTGGAAGTTAAAAAGCCACAGTATTCCACTTGTGGTCCAAACCTTGACAATCATGTTGCTGTTTCATTGCTTTCAATGCTCAGTACGAAAATGCAGACTTACAAAGAATCGTTCGTTCGTCCATTTCTGCTTTCACTTAGGCAATATCTGATGCAGCAGTGAACAACAACAAAATGCCTGAACAGATGAGCTGTAAAAGAAATTATTATAAAGAAGGCATAAATTATATACAACAATCCACTAATAATACATAGGAAACCAAGAAATGCATATATTAGTTTTTTATGCACTTTTATTAGTTCCTCACTAAGGGATTTGTGAAGCATGAGACAAAGCAATGCAAACTATAATATCCCTTTCTGGTCCTCAATGAAGCATTTCAAGTATTATATTTTTTCCCCTCAAGCTATTGTTTTACCACAAGGACCAATTTTATCTAATTAGTGTTCATTTACTATCTAAAAGTCAATAACTATCCATGGAACTGGGATTAAAGGAATCCCAAGATTCATTTCCAGAGTACATGATCAATGAATACAAAGATGGGAATTTGAGAATTCCTCTTTCTGGCAAATGAAACTTTATCACATGTAACTCATCCACCACAAGCTTGTATTCTTAAGCCCTTGACAGATTAAATGTTCATTGTCTAAAATTGATTGTATCTGCTTTTAAAATTTAATCTAAATCGTCTTCTAATTTGATTTTAGAGGAACTGGGTTTTGTTATATTTTTCTTAATTTCAGAGTACGGCATATTTTGTTCCCCGCAGTGTTTTTCAGAGATGCCCATAACTGCCAAAGCATAGAATGGAATATATTAGAGCTTCTCCTCTAAATTAGAATAAATGGTATCTTTATATACACCATTTTATAGTAATAAGGAAATGGGTTTGTTGCAAAATCATGCAAATTCTCTCAGAATCTGGAATCAGTAAATTCCAACTAATAATCTTAATCCCAAATTTGGTAGAGCATATATTGTTTTATTTCACAAATATTCTTCCCTCTTAATTGTGAAATTCTAGAGATAAACCATTGATTACCAAGGTCAATGCCTTTATTATTCAAATGAAATACAGCTGTCATTTACACAGAGCTTTGTGTCAATCAGACTATTCACTGTGTTTGCTCTGAAATGAGTTTCACATTTACTCCTATGCCCAAGGGTTTTTCATAAATCCATTCTTACTCATGCAAATTTAGTCTACCTCTCTTTCTGCTTTCTTGGCATCAATACCAGTCAATACTGCCAACTCTTGATTGTCTGTGTTAATGAAGTGTAATATTAATGCAAATAATCCAAAACAGTGGCAAAATATCATGTGCTTTGGAAGTCTGTTCCCACAATATTTCTTGGATCCTATGCTACTCAGGTGATTGTATAAATTAAGCTACATTCCCTTGACATAGAGCAATAGTGTGTAATATTGTCCTGGAAATGTTCTGTATGATTAGGACATCCAGTGTGAAATTAAACTGTTGGCATATAAACTCCTTCAGAAAATAAAACATTAAAATATGCTGTATCTATATGACAAAGCTTGGCATAAAACATAAACTTTTTTGAAACTTTTTTGGGGGCATAAAAGAAAGAGGAAGTTATTGAGAGAGCTAAACTTCTTGACCTTTTTCATAGGTCTCTGTTATCCCTTGAATCTTTTACAGCTAAAATAAAGGCATATTCTAAGCATTGACTCACTGTGAGTTATCCTCCCCACTAACCCAGATTTCTTTATATCAACACACAATTCCTGCTACAAAACTATTTTATTTTTTAAAACTTGACCTACAGGCCTACAATTAGGAACAAATACAGAAGTGATGTTATGTGAATGTCCCTGATTAACTATCATGTTTATGAAAGAGAATGTTCTTTTCATCCACTGGTCACCTATACAAAAATAATTGACATATGGATTGGCTCCTGGTGTCCTGTCAAAAATCAGAATTTTTAAGACTACCAGTCCTGAGACTTGGGCAAAATTATCAAATTAATACAGATCTGAGGGTTGCTCGTGTGCTGCTTATTGTTTCCTAGCTAGCACCTCTCTAATTTATTACATACCTTGTTACACTGCAGTGTCTCTATTACTTTAACTTTGAAATATTATATAAACTAATCTTGCTATTATGAATTTTATACTGAGAAGGGATATAGAATACCAAGATATTTAAAATTAATTTTCCTTACAATGATACTATATATAATGGAATTATTCTTTTTTTTTTTTTTGCATGTGATTACCTCTACAAGTAACTCAGAGTCATGAGCTTTTGAGGATTTATATAATTCAAAATTATACTAAAATCTATTTATTAGAGCATACATCAGTATCATCCTAATGGACAGCTTAACACCTATGCTTTTTAACCCATCTGGTCTTGAGATAGTCACCCTCAGGTGGAAAAACAAAACAAATACATACAAAGAGTTTCACTAGAAGACTAGTTCAATATAGTACTGTTTGTTTATTTATTTTTAATGTTTATTTTTGAGAAAGAGACAGAGCTTGAGTGGGGAAGAGGCAGAGGGAGAGGGAGACAGAATCTAAAGTAGACTCCAGGCTCAGAGCTGTCAGCACAGAGCCTGACCAGAGGGCTGGAACCCACGGACTGGGAGATCATGACCAGAGCCGAAGTTGGATGCTTAACCAACTGAGCCACCCAGGTGCCCCTATTTTTTTTTTTTTTTATTTTTTTCTTGTTTTTATTTATATTCTAGTTAGTTAACATATATGTTAAAATGGGTTTCAGGACTAGAATTTAGTGATTAAATTTAGTGATCATAACACCCAGTGCTTGTCACAAGTGCACTCCTTAATACCCATCACGCATAGCCTATCTTCTACCTACCCCCCTCCGTCAATCCTCAGTGTGTTGTACTGTTGAAAATAACAAAATTTTAGGGGTGCCTGGGTGGCTCAGTTGGTTAAGCATCTGACTTCTGCTCAGGTCATGATTTCACGGTTCTTGGGTTCAAGTCCTATGTTGTCAGCACAGAGCCTGCTTTGGATCCTCTGTCTCTCTCTCTCTCTCTCTCTCTCTGCCCCTTCATCCCTTGCACTCTCTCTCTTTTTCAAAAATAAGTAAACATTTTAAAAAGTAACAAAATTTTATAGGAAAAATTTAATGTTCAACCAAAAAGGATGGGTTCAATAAATTATAGTCCAAGGGAATATTTTTCAACTATAAAAAAATGGAATTATACTACTGACACCCCTTTATCATTGTATTACTAATTATATGAAGTAGCACACATTCTGGGACCTGGAGAGTGAGATGTAATTGTCCAAGGAAAAAACAATAGGGGTGATGTAAAGAAGGGAATACTACGTGTAAGCCCAATCAGGCCATAGGGAGCATGGCATTTTCAACAGTTGGGAGAAAATCATATAGCTGCAGCATATAAAATAAGTCAAGTTGTGGGGGTCTCCTCACAAAGTGGCAGATTATACAGGACTACAGAGACAAAGTTAATGAATTGGGATTTTACACCAAAAGGAACCTAAAGTCTCTAAAGGTTTTTTTTTGTTTGTTTGTTTGTTTGTTTTGTTTTTTTTGTGGGTTTTTTTTTTTTTTTTGGTTAAAGGGAGTACAAAAACAAGTTGTATTAATTGAATACATTTTTGTTCACTTCTCTAAGAAAATTGGGAAGTCCAGACATTTCTTGTTGTATAGACAGGAGATGATTCTAAGGCAGAGAAATTGGGAGAAAAGGAGATTGGGATTCATGACTAGATTTGTGAGATATATATATCTCACATATGTGTGAGATATATGTATATATATATATATACATATATACACACACACACACACACATATATATATATATATATGAGTAAAAGTATAGATGGTTTTATTGTATCATTTTAATAATATCTGGAAGTCCACCTCATCAAAGTCATATAGTCATCCAAAAGCATAGTTCAAATAAATGCAGAAAAAAAGTGTAAATCAAGATCCTTGAGTTCACAATTTTGTGATTAAAGATAGGATTTTACTTTACAATTCACTTAAAAAATTCACTAATAAATAGGCATAGGGACATAGATTAAGTAATCTAGTAAATCAAGAGTTTTATAACATTTTGTTACAGTAATCAGTTCCATGTTTAATTCCTTATTTCTATCTACTGGCATGTGAGATTGCTCATTTAATTCAAATGACTTCTGGTATAGAACAGAGGCCTTGGCATTCATTTAATTATCCACTTAGAAAGATAGGTTGATAGGTGTTTTTGGTAGAGTTGTCATTTAAGATTTGGCTTTCACCTCCATGTGAATAAATTTAATGAAATTTCAATATGTAGAATGTTAGGTAGTATTATTTTCTGAACTTTTCTTAGATGATCACATAGAGTAAATATAATCTGTATTATGTAGGTTGGGTTGCAGTCTGTTACTATATCACATGGTACAGCTAGGCATGTATTCACTAGACTGAATATAATTGGAAGGTTGCAGAGTTAATGTAGGGGGCTGACTGCGAAGCTGCCTGCCATTATCCTAACTCCTGATTTTCATACTCTTCTGTGATCTCCTCTCCTTAAGGCTGTGGGAATCCTGTGATTTGCTTTTAGCCAGTAGAACATAGAGAGGTCACAGGACATACTTGATTGTGTCTACATGATTATGAGATTATGTTCCAGAAGACTATTGCCCTCATCTTTCTGGAGTCTCTTGCTCTCCTTTGGTTGCTTCAAGGAAGCAAGTAGCCATGTTGGTAAATCCAGTATGGAAGAGAACTGTGGGTGGTCTCTAGGAGCTGAAAGCAGCCTCTCATCAAAAGCTAGCAAAAAAGGGGAAATCTTCCATACCCACAAGAAAGGTAATCTTACCAACAACGTGAATGAAATTGGAAGCAGATCTTTCTTGAGTTGAGCTTCAGATAAGACTACATCCTGGCCAACACCTTGATTGCACAGGACTTAGCTGGGCTGTGCAATCTCCAGACTCTTAGAAACTGTAAGAAAATAAATGTGTGGTTTGTTAAGCAGTTAAATTCGGGACAGTGTATTTGCACAGCAATAGAAACTAACAGGGATGGCTTGTGAGGACCCTCGAGGACAAGTGAAATGACGGGCATGTATCCTCCAGCACAGTGACTTTACCTGACAGGGTTCCATTGGACTGCCAGATGGAGGCTACGTCAAACATGCTGACTCAGTGTAAACAGAGAAAATAAACAGTGATTTCATGCACGCTCCTCACATTTCCTGTTGCAAGGTGGTCACTCCAAATCGCAGGGTTGTTTGTGATTGAGATGCTCCTGGCAGAGACAACTCCTTTTATTTAGCATTATTCTAAAGAAATGGCAACAGGAACTTCTTTAAAGAGTTAACAGGGCACTTAGATGCACTTAGGATGAACAGCAGTTCCACATAAATTTTCACTGCCTTTTTATTATAATTATTTAAAGAAGAAAACATATAAGCAAAGGCAGATATGAATACTCTCTTTCCGGTAAAATTTCAGCCTGCACTGAGAAGAAAGTTAAATCTAGAATAAAAAGCAGTAGGGGATTGTTTGCCATGTGCTATTTGAAGCTTGTTAATAGTGCTGTGTCTCCAAAAACATTTTCTATTTTTCCTTGACTTATATGTTTTCTTTTAATTTCCTTACATATAATTAAGATGCTTGCCATGCTTCTTGGGTTCAGCATCCAGTCTCTGTGATAATTACACTGAAAATGGAGTCCTTTATTTGATCACTGACACCTGAAAAGGATGACGAGCACAGGATTGGTGTCATGATCTAGGCAAGGCAGGGAGCAAGACCGCTAATCCCTGCAAAACAGCAGACAACGTTGGGTTATAGCACATGCAGGGCAGGCATAGGCCAAACGGCATTTACAAAGCACCATGAAAAAGAGCAGCTTTGTGAAAAGCATAAGGGTATGTGATGTGTGATACCATGTTAGCACACAGCTCTGCTCTTTTTTAAAAAAAAAATTTAATACTTATTTTTTGAAAGAGCGCAAGCAGGGGAGGGGCAGAGAGAGGGGGAAACACAGAATCCGGAGCAGGTTCCAGGCTCTGAGCTGTCAGCACGGAGCTGGACCGGGGGGATCCAACCCACAAACCACGAGATTATGACCTGAGCCAAAGTCGGTCACTTACCCAACTGAGCCACCCAGGTGCCCCCACAACTCTGCTCTTTTCTACCAACCAGTTCTTCTTTCTGGAATTCCTTCTGTTTTGTATTCCATCCAGTAAACATCTACAGCAGTAGATTTTTCTATATTATTCAGGCATGGTTAGTGTGTGTTGTCCTGTGGGTCCACAGTACTTTCTACCTAAACTCATTCTAATATTTGTAACAAAACTGTAGCTTTCTGTCTCCCTTTCAGTGTAGGAGATACAAAGCTTCATGCTTTTAAATCTGTTTTTAGCATGCTACCTGGCATTCAGTAGATACTCAGTAGATATTTTTTTTAAAATGTTCTTATTGCTGATTGAAAACCTACGCAGGAAACAGGAGTTCATACTAGATCACATTTGGCCACATCATTATTACATATTCTTGAAAAAAATTAATATACATACACACTCCAGTACATGCTCAGGTTTGTACTTTAAAATATCGGTTTGGAATATCAAGTGGTCACATTAGCTTTTTTTTAAAACTACTTTTACCTAATAAGAATGTTTGCAATCTTTTCTTTTTCTTTTTTATTTGAGAGAGAGCGAGACAGCATGTGAGCAAGGTAGGGGGGCAGAGGGAGAGATAGAATCTTAAACAGACTCCATGCTCAGTGCAGAGCCCAGCAAGGGGCTCGATTTCACGACCATGAGACCACGATCCCAACCAAAATCAAACGTCCATGCTTCACCGACTGAGCCACCCAGGTGTCCCTAGAATGTTTGCATTCCTATGTGTTCTCTGAAAATGAAAAGCAGCATTATATTTTCCAAAAGTACTAGGAAGATTATTCATAAGTGAATAAATACATTCTCTATCACTAATTTTGGTTATAGACTTACATACTTCCTTATGGGAATCAAAATAATAAACCAACCTTTAAAAAAAAACTTTTGAAAAATAAGAAAAAATATGCCATCGCCTCACGTGCTTGTGAGAAATAAACAATATCAGATTTCTTCAGCCTTCTACCTGGTGTATAAATGCAATATGTCTGTTAATAGTACACTTAGAGTTCTTAATGTCTTTTATTTTTTAATTAAAATAATGTTTGCATTTCTCATAAAAATGTATACTCAGTATCAAAGGAAAATTCAGTAACCCATGAACATCATCATCTGGAAGTAATCCTTGTTTTTATTTTCATGTATTTATTTTTCTATTATACATGTAAACATATACCTTTAAATAGTAGAGATATTAGATAAACATTGTTTTTTATGTAACATTATAATATACCATGAATAGTCTTCTGTCATTGAATTAAAATATTTTATTTATCTTATAGTTTCCAGATATTATTTGTATAAAAGGAATCTGAGTGGCATTTTTTATTTATTTGATGGGATTGTCTTTTTTAAAGAATTTTTTTTAATGTTTATTTCTGAGAGAAAGAGAGAGAGATAGAGAGACAGAGTGTGAGCAGGGGAAAGGCAGAGAGAGGGAAACACAGGATCTGAAGTAGGCTCTAGGATCTGAGCTATCAGCACAGAGCTCAACATGGGGCTTGAACCCATGAACCATGAGATCATGACCTGAGCTGAAGTCAGACGCTTAACTGACTGAGCCACCAAGGTGCCCCAGGATGACTTTTTAAAAATTTCAGTATATTTTCTTTCTTTAAAGTAATTTTTTTAATGTTTATTTATTTTTGAGAGGGAGACAGAGTGTGAGCAAGGGAGGGGCAGAGAGAGAGGGAGACACAGAATCGGAAGCAGGCTCTAGGCTCTGAACTGTCAGCACAGAGCCCGATGTGGGGTTTGAACATACAAGCTGTGAGATCATGACCTGAGCCAGAATCAGATACTTGACCAACTGAGCCACTCAGGCGCCCCTGAAAAAATCTCAATATATTTTCATAATTTTTAAGAATGAATCCATGTGCAAGACATTGAAATGATATAAAGTAACAAGCTTTGTGCAAAAACATGTTTCTCTATTTTGTTAATTATGACCATTTTGTTAAAAAGTATAAATATGTATAAAATCTTTAAGTATATTGCCAAATATCCATAAATCTCACGACGTTTTTCCTGATCATTATAAATTGCCAGTTTGAATACTGTATTCACAATGAAAAAAGAAACAAAGAATTCTTTTCCTTAAATAACTCATATTTAGATTACTCTGCATATGACAAAATTGGTTCAAATTAAAACATTACGTAAGTCGTTTTTCCTTAATACTCTAAAATACCTTCATTTTCTGAATCCAGTGACAAATTGACCTAGTTTGCCTGAGACTGAGGGGATTCCCAGGACTTGGGAATTTCAGTGTTAAAATCAGGATAGTCCCAGGCAAACTGGAAGCGCTGGTTGACTTATTCCTGTGTGAATGCTTTATGCTTCTCAATTTTTGTGGCCGGGGTTGTTCTCTGTTCTGCAACTCCCTTTCTTCCTCTTCCTGGGCACACAGCTAGACTAGATCTTCTAGCTCTCATGCAGTGAAATGCAGCCACATATGTGTAGAAGAGGAAGTGATGTACCCCACATTCGGGCCTGCCCCCCTGAGACTTCTCACAGGTGCTCCTTAAGGCCCTCTTTCCCTCTTGGCTGATTGGGCAGAGGAAGGGCACAGCAACCTTGGAAGTCACATGCTGCGTAGCACCTTGGCCAGCCTGGGTTTCTGAATGACAGCTTAGAGCAGAACCTCTCCTCCAACATAAACCCCTACTTTGGACTGTGGCGTACGAGGAAATAAACTTCTGTTGGGTTTGAACCACTACCAATTTTAGGACAGTATGTTACAGTAGCTGGAGTTAAAATATCCAATCAAATTTTTCACTATATACTTATTTACTTAGATACAAAGAATATCACTCAGCTGTTTGTGAGGTTTACAGAGGGGAAGAGTGATCTGAGATTGCTACATTTTTTAAAGAAATAAATCACTGTAGCTTGAAAAGGAAGTAAGTAGAATTAAAAGAAGCTAAATAATTGGAATTAGGCCAGAATGCCAAGGTTAAAAGCTGTTCTCTTCTATGTGAGGGAGAAAAAAAAATTACGGTGAGATTTTTATTATTAGTACCAATAATATGAGCAATTTAATAGCCAGAAATCATTGGTATCTCAGTTGTATAAATTTGTTTTAAGATCACCCTTCACAATTCCATCTGTACATTTTATGACTTGCCCATAAAATTGGATTTAAAAATTCAGTCCTTCAAAAAAGAAGTTCAACCATTACTAAAAGTAAAAGCTTGTTCCCAAAGTCCTCACAGAAAGCCACAGCTCTACTAATAGCCACAGAAATATGAGCTTTAGAGGAAAAAAAAAACCAAAAACTTTCAAAAGGCATAACCAAGAATAATGAATCAGAAAGTTTATTTTTGCATTACTTGAGAAGAATATTTTCTGAAGGTAAATCAATAGGACATAAATTAATAAAAAGATGAACAACCCAGATGTAACATTTATTTTTTCCAAATGAAATGAAAGCTGTGTAAGGGAAATGTGGCTATTTTGTATTAATCTTCAAGCTCCATTTTTTATTAAATACTAGATATGAAATTAATACTGAGGGATATAAACCTTCAAAGTTGAATAAAATTGACTGTATTTACAAATATTAATTTAAAAAATAGTTCAATCAAGGTGCCTGGGTGGCTCAGTCAGCTGAGCATCCCACTCTTGTTTTTGCCTTAGGTCATGATCCCAAGGTCTTGGGATGAAGCCTCGCATCAGGCTCTGCACTTAGGTGGAGCCTGCTTAAGAGTCTGTCTGTCTGTCTCTCTCTCTCTCTCTCTCTCTCCCCCTCTCTCTCTCCCGCTTTCCCTCTCCCACACTTGCACACACTCTCTCTCTCAAAGAAAATAAGAGAACTGAGTCCTGGATCCTTAAAAAAAAAAATAAAAAATAAAAAGTAGTTCAATCAATGAATTAACCTGATATGTTCTTACTGTGATTCTAGTGGTTTCAAATTTCTTACCAGTCTTCAATTTGATGATTATTTTTTATGACTGAAAGAGAGATATGGATTCAGCTTTTCATTTAATATCTTTAGAGCATGCAGTATTTGTTGTTACGAATATAAGCAGTCCGGTGGCTCCATGGCTTCAGAAAGCTTCTTCTATTTTGTTTTATGTTTTCTTCGATACCCTTTTCCTGCCTGGTTTATTTCTAAGTCTCCATTCCAACAGCCTCTGCAAAATAATTAAAGGGAGCAAGATTGTTAAATAAGCAAAAGGCCACAACTTGGGTATTTGGAAAATAAGCATTTGAGTATTTATTTATTTATTTAAATGTGTATAAGCAACAATAAGACAGTCTAAGGCAAATGAGAAATATACTGCAGCACAATTAATGGTGCAGTGAGGAGAACCACGGCCAGGAAAACTTAAAGAGAATAATACCTCTGAATAAGCACGGAGGTAGAAAATAACAACAACAAACGTTTCAGAGATCTGCTTTGCATTCTTAGTAAGTACAAGGTGATATTGCCTCTATAAAAATAAAACAGTGTAACGTAAGACAGCAAGCGGAAATGCAAATACATAAATCTGAGAAGCAGGTTGCAAAGAGAGAAAGAACTTGCTTAATTAAAAACACAATGCAGGGGAATAAAAAATGCAATAATGATTATAATTCTCATTGGAGGCCATAAAATCTTGAATGGAAATTGAACAAATGGGAATAGAAATTTTAGAAAGTAAACTTTATTCATTCTCTTAGAATTATTGTAGTAAAAAAAGAGGCAAATATGAAAAGGCAATCTAATCAAAATCAAGGATTTGTAAGGAAAAATCCTCACTACAAATAAAATAGCCCAATAAATACATGAAACAAACAAAAGGATAAAACAAAATAAATGGCAGTGAAGATAAAACAAAAATATCTGTATTCTAAAATGACCTGAACCTGTAGGACAAAACTACTCATCTTATTCTCGGCAGAATCAATGCAAAATTAATGGACTCTGGCAAGATGCTTCGATTTTGAAGATTAAGGAAAAATAATCAGGTCAAGAGGTTTAACAAACAAACAAACAACACAGAAAAAGAAAAAAAGAATTCATTTCCCTTTGTGAAAAATCGATGTCAGCCAGCAATTTTCAAAAAATTGCTGTTAACATTTGTAAATAGTAGAATACTCTAATACAGGTATTGAGTTATCACTTCTTTATCTCTGACTGTTCTCCACAAGCTCCCTGAGGTATGGCAATAGCAGCTTCCTTGCAGTTTGAACGTGGCAAGTGTCTTCCTGTCTCATTATCTTTGTACTTTTGTATTAGCTGAATTACTCTTTGTACAAATACTCCTCTGACTCCTTCAGCCATACGCTTCAGATCTCAACTCAACCATCACTTTTGGAGAAGTCTTTTATGAATGTCTAGAGGGCATCCCCCCTCACTCATCATTTCTTATTTCTGTTTTGTTTATATTCTTTCAACTTATTGATAACTAGTGTCTTTTTAATGTATTTGTTTCTGTTTTTCACAGAGATATTCTCATATGAATGTTCACGGTTATATCGCCAGCACAGAAAACAGTGTCTGGGAAATAGTAGGGATCAAAAAATCTTTGTTGAATTGTCAAATGAACAAAAGATATGTGGATGGGGGAATCACACAAATGAGTTTAAATACAGGCCAACTGGGGCGTCTGGGTGGCTCATTGGTTAAGTGTCTGAATCTTGATTTTGGCTCAGGTCATGATCTCAGGGTTCCTGAGATCCGGCCCTGCATCGGGTTCAGGGCTGACAGCTCATAGCTTGGAACCTGCTTGGGATTCTCTCTTTGTGCTCACTTGGTCTCTCTCTCTCTCTCTCCCTCCCTCCCTCCCTCCCTCCCTCCCTCCCTCTCTCTCTCTCTCTCTCTCAAAATAAATAAACATTTAAAAATACAGACTAAAAGGATTTGTTAATCTTCCGGAGATTGAAAAAAAGTAGATGATTTAAGGTTATGGACAGCATGTAGAATAGATACTACCAAAGACAGCCTGATACAAATAAGTAAAATTGTGAATAAAAGTAATTTACAACTTTTAAATAAACCACTAAGCTATCACTGTAATGAGGAATCCAGAAAAGGATTAGGATGAAGTGAAAGTCGGAACTTTAGAGGTTAGAAGATCACCAAGATCTGGAGACTTTGAGGTCCTACTGCAGTGCTATGTTAACTGTAACACATTTAAATATCTGTTTTCAGGCAGATATTTTCTGAACAAGAGCACTTAGATATTAATTTTAAAAACACTAAAAATGCATATGTGAGACTTAAAAAATCTACCCTAACCCCAAATGAAAACACCATAATGGAAATAAGGTATTGAAAAAACTAATTGAAGTATTATATTTCAAAATGTCTGAAAGATAAAGTTTTACAAAGAAGGAAATATAGATTGTTCCTTTGAGAAAAAAGAAACACAATGAAGTATTCAGCTAAGAGTCCATAATAAGATATTAACTAAAGAAAGTAGATTCAGACAGTAGAAAGAAGGAAATATCAAAACAAATTAAGTCATCAAAGCCAAAAGTAGGTTCTCTGAGACATATTAGATGAACTTCTTAAGATTGATCAAAATCAAAAGTGAAGATAAGCAAAATATAAATGAAAAAGGAGACACAACCATAGAACTCATTAAAAAATATAAATATATTTAGGCCAATAATTTGAACGTTTCAAAAAAAGAATTGCTTTGAAAAATACAAATTTCTGAAAATGACTCAAAAGATGTTAAAAACACAAAATGTTTTTATAGCTATTGAGGTAAAATTTTGAGCAGTTAAAAGTCTTCCTGGAACAAAATACTAGGTTTAGCTGGCAAAATCAGTCATTTATAGGACAGCTATCATTTACACAAAACTTTAGCCAATAAAAGTAGAAAAAGGAATATCTTTACACTAAAAAAAGAGCATTTATAACACACACACACACATTTTTCTATATCACATTTAATTTTGAATTAACAAATCATTTCCTTTCTTTATAGTCAAAGCAATTTAAAAAATGTTTATGATCCAACGTATCTATACGGCATTGTCACAAGAGAAATAAAATGTATAAAATTTGAAAAGGAAAAAGAAAAATATCATAATTTTCAGATTATCTTGTAGAAAGTCCAAGATGATTTAAGGCATATTTTTAGTTATTTTCCTCTCCAGTTTTCTTATATGTGACTGACTTTTGTTGCCAGGACCTTCAGTATAAAACGTTGACTAGAAATGGCGGTAGTGGCTATCACTATCTTATTGTTGACCTCATAGGGACAGTTTTCAAAGTTCTGTCTTTAAGTACCATGTTTGCTTTAGTTTTTAAGATATATTTTATTGGATAATATAGTTTCTTTTTTTTAGTGTGGTAGTTTTTTTTTAAGGAATCAGTATTGAATTTCATCAAATGATTTTTTATAATAAGATGCTTATATAATTTTTATGTTTATCCTCTAAATATTGTGAATTAAATGTTTTGTTTCTACTTTAAAACTGCTTTTCTTTTCATTACATAATAGCGTTGAGCATGCGATTTCATAACACTAGTTAGTAAATGTATCTGGAGCAAAATGACTGTGTCCCTGGAGTCACGTATAGGACTGTTTATTGAAGCACTGTCCATAATTACCCAAAAAAAGAAAAAGAAAATTGGGAAACAATTCATCATCTATCAAAAGCACAATGGAGGAAAACAGTTTTGTTATACAATGTAGCACTAAAATGGATGGACTTCAGCTAACATGTAGAAATGGAGAAATTGCAAAATATTAGGCAAAATGAGTGAATGGCTGAACAATACATGTGCTATGATACCATTTTAATATTTTTAATGATAGTGATATTAACTACATAGGTAGTAAAATTATGAAGAGGTACAATAGAATTGGGCAAAATATTTGTGATAATGGTTCCTTTTTGGAGGCAGGATAGGTAGTACTTTGGGGCGGGACACAGAGGAGGTGTGATGTGTATTGAGAAAATGTTACTTCTTAAGCTGGGTGTATATGAGTGTTGGTTTTATCATAAATCTTTGAATTATTCAACATTTATATACTTTTCTAAATTAGCAATATATACCACAATAAAGACTTTAAAATAATAAATGTATGAATATATAGCTGACTAAACTATAGTGTAATTTTATTTCAGTTAGAAAATAAGATTCTGTAGAAAACTAAATAGATAAATGTTAAAAATAGATACATCTCTGAAATAATCTCCTCTCATATTTTCTTTGACATTTTGTCATAGATTTTCTTCATATATATATATATATATATATATATATATATATATATATATATATATATATATATAAATTTTTAACTTGTTCTTGCCAGTCTTTTCCACAAATTTTTGTCTTCATGATGGAGAAGATCTTGCCTGCTCTGTTCAATACATTGTACTACACATATACCATGTTGCCTGGTGAACAGTTGTTTGCTCAACACATATTTGTTAATTAATGAGAGGGATAATGCATAAAAAACTCATGAAATGTAAGTGGAGACATTACTAGATTGGTAAATCTATCTCTATGTAAGATATATATCTATATAAACATATATCTATAGATATATCTATAAATAAGGCTCTCCTTATATTGAGCCTTATACCCCATTATTTAGGGATACTTAATTTTTCTCTACCCAAGGATAGATATTGTATAAACAAAGTATACTATGTCCTGTAGCCACAAAACGAGCCACAGTAAAAAATCAAAAATGTTTTCAGAATAAACTAGAAAATATAAGCTTACTTATTTAGCTGACTTTTTGCAGCTGCATTTCATAGTTCTCTTTGAATTATAGCCCAATTTAAAGGAGACATTAGCTTTCTGCAATGTCTGCAAAAATGTCTTTCTGCCATAAAACATTAAAACATCCCACATTTTCCTGGGGGAAATATTATTTCTCAATTTGTTATTGCAATAACGGAGACCATAGCTGTGAGTGATAATCTCAGAATGGGGAATAAAATTACTGATACTTTTTTTTTCCTGTAATGATGAATGCCTCACCAGTAGAGTGGTTTTATCCCTTTTCAACAGAAGCGTCAACTCGTTTCACTGCTTATCTTTGTCAGAAGTATTCATATGGCCTCTGAGCATATACTGTAATTTCTGTTTAGATCCTCAATGAAAAACACGGAGCTTTAGTTAGTTGTGCCAATGATTAAACAATGATACATTTTCAGAAAGGTTATTCCAAAATGCATTTAGGGGTTTTGTATTAGGGGTTCTTCATTCTCCTTCATTAATTCTGTAAAGGGGAAAACATTGGCTAGTATACTTTCCAACTTCACTCTTGGCTCTTCAGCAAATAGTGAATTCAGTTGCTATGACACTGAGTTGCCAAATAATAAAACTGCTTGCGACTGCCACATTAACATCGGTATTGGCAAGAAGGAAAAACCAGACATAAATATACCTGACCACATTAAGCTAATTAGGTACATTTAACCCTTCACACAGGGTTAGGGACACCAAGCCCCCCATGCAGTTGGATTCTGTGTATAACTTTTGACTCCCCCAACACTGAACTAAGAGACTACTGTTGTCTGGAAGCCTTACCAACACCGTAAACAATTAACACAGACTTTGTATGTTCTATGTATTATTATATACTGTGCTGTTCCAATGAAGTAAGCTAGAGAAAAAAATGTTATTATGAAAATCACAAGGAAGAGAAAATACATTGATGATTTTGTACTGTATTTACTGGGAAAAAAATCCATGTGTAAGGGGACCTGCATAGTTCAAGGCCCTGTCTTTGAAAGGTCAGCTGTATTTCCTGAATATACCAAAGGTTTGGTGTTGTTGTGAGTATTTTTTGTATCACAAGGAAGACATGGGGCACCTGGGTGGCTCAATTGGTTAAGCATCCGATTCTTGATTTCAGCTCAGGTCATGATCTCACGGTAGTGGGATCAAGCCCCGTGTCAGGCTCTGTGCTGAGTGTGGAGCCTGCTTGGGAATTTCGCTCTCCTCTCTCTGTCCCATGCAAATGAATAAATAAACATTAAAAAAAAGAGTTCCCTTTTATTCATGTACAATTGTATCCCACCTTCAGGAAAGGCTCCCTGAATTATAAAATGCAGAGAGAGAGATGGCCGCAGTTAATCGTATCCGGCTCTGAGGGACTGAGTGGTAACCCAGTTGAACCTACACAAGGAGGTAGAGAACAGGTATCTAAAGAACTAGCAGTGCACACTTCCTTTCCCCAGGACTCATCCTGTGGCTTGAGTTGATCCAATACCTGACTTTTCAAGTATTTATTAGGGCACAACGAAGGAAGGCATGGTAGTGTCTGCATCTAAGCAGCTCCCCCAAATAGATCTGATTCTTTGTTTGGAAGACTTTAAAGAAAGGGTGAGAGAAATATAAAAATCATTCAAGACTCCAAGCACCAGTACGTCTGTTGGAGAGTCCAAGAGAAGAA
Source organism: Panthera leo (assembly GCF_018350215.1). Taxonomy (NCBI): domain Eukaryota; kingdom Metazoa; phylum Chordata; class Mammalia; order Carnivora; family Felidae; genus Panthera; species Panthera leo. Next base: position 53,511,920 of record NC_056691.1, on the reverse strand, counting down.
TAAGCGGAATCTGGCGACAATTCAGCCTCTTGTAGGATTTTTAATTCTTGGTCCACCTCAGTAAATGCTTCTCCCGGTTGCCTTGCAGGCATCGGACAACAAAATGACCAGAAGATGGTAAAAGGGTCAGATGGTAAAAATGGTCAGAAGATGGAAAAAGCAAACTTTGCCCCAAGAGCTTCTCTTTCATCAACATAGGGCCTCCTGGGAAGGAGAGCTAATGGGGTAGAGGTCATATGTATCTAGTTAGAGCTGAGATCTTGCATAAATGCACTTGGGAGTTATTAATAAGTTTGAGCATCGATGGTTATATGAGCTCTTTGTACCTACAGATTGTCATGGCCTAAGGAAATTTTTGTTGCACTCATTATTTATAACCATATTCATATGAAAATGTTGTAAATTCAAGCCATAGTAATTTAAATTGTAGAATAATTGGCTAGAGTTAAATTTTACTATAGTTTAAAGATACTGTTTCTCTGTAAGTCCTGTGCACTGATAATGCAATTCAGATGTTGGTAACTGGTAGAATTTAAGCAAATTTCCTTCACTACACTCAACCACTTTATTTTATACATTTTGAAAGTTGCAGAATATTTCAAACAAAAAATGGACAGGAAATATATCAAAAACACCTTTGTACTCACACAATTTTGCAAATGTTTATGTATTAATATATTTACTTGAGATCTGTTTTTGAAAACGATAGAGATTCGATTAAGAGAAATACAATCTTTTTTTCCCATTATTTCTCCCCAGAGGCAACTATCATCTTAAAGTTATTAAGCTTCTTTGTGGCCTCTTTTTATGCTATCCATATCACTATGTTTCCACATACGATATATAACATTGCTATGTAAATTGAAAAAATTACATTTGCATTCAGAACTTATTCATTACTGCAAAATTTGTGCCTTTTTACTGTCTTCTTCTAATCCCCTCTACCCCAATCCTCAGCCTTTGGTAATCAGCCTTTGTGATTTCTTTTTCTAGGAGTTGGGATTTTTGTTTTTAGATTCCAAATATAGGCGAGATCATACTATATTAGTTCTTCCCTGTCTAACTTATTTCACTTAGCATAATGTCTTCCAGATTCATCCATGTTGTCACGAATGGTAGAACTTCCTCTTTCTTATGGCTGAGTAATATTTCAGTGTGTGTGTGTGTGTGTGTGTGTGTGTGTGTGTGTATGTGTGTATACCACAACTTCTTATCCATTCATCTATTGATGGACACTTAGGGTTTTCCAAGTCTTGGCTTTTGTAAGGAATGCTGCTCTGAATATGGTGGTGAAGATATACTTTTAAATTATTGTGAATATGATTTCATTTCCTTTGGATATATTCCCAGAAGTAGAATTGCTGGATGATATGGTAGTTCCATTTTTAATTTTTTAAGGATACTCCATACTATTTTCCAGAGTGGCTGTACCCATTTACATTCCCACCAACGGTGCATAAGAGTTCCTGGGGCACCCGGGTAGCTCAACTGATTAAGCATCTGATTCTTGATTTCAGCTCAGGTCATGATCTCACAGTAGTGGGATCAAGCCCCATGTTGGGCTCTGTGCTGAGTGTGGAGCCTGCTTGGGAATTTCACTCTCCTTCTCTCTCTGCCCCATGCAAATAAATAAATAAACATTACAAACAAGAGTTCCCTTTTCTTCATGTACATGCCAGCATTTGTTATTTCTTGTCCTTTTGATGATGGCTGTGCTTATAGGTGGGATATGATAACCCAGCGTAATTTTAGTTTGCATTTTCCCAACAGCTAGTGATGTTGACCATCCTTTCACATACCTGTCAGCCTTTTGTATGTCTACTTTGGAGAAATGTCTCCTCAGATCCTTTGCTCTTTTGTTAATTGGGGTATTTGTTTAGCTGTTGAGTTGTATGATTTCTTTATGTATTTTGGGTATTAACTCTTTACCTGATACATAGTTTGCAAGTATGTTTTCTCATTCTGCTGTTGGTTATGGTTTCTTTTGCTGTGTGAAAGCGTTTTAGTTTGTAGTGTCACTGGTTTAATTTTATTTTGTTGCTTGTGTTTTAGGTGTCATATCCAAAAATTCATTACCAAGACCTATGTCAAGGAGCTGTATTTTTATGCTCTAGGAGTTTCATGGGATCCATACCTGGATCTTCCTGCTTTTTTGTCTGAAGGCATTTTCCATCTGCAGAGCAGTGTTCCATACTTTCTTTTTTTTTTTTTTTTTTTTTTTTTTTTTTTTTTTTTTTACCTGAGAGCATTTTCTTTCTTTGGAAAGCGCAGCCATGATACCCCAGAAATGCTAAAGAGTTAAAACCTCGGAAGAGTTAAAACCCTAAACAAATGAGAGATTACAGGAAAACATGAGGTTAATACATCCAACCATGATTTCATAGTCAGTATTTCCAGAAGGAGAATAAGTAGTTAAAGGATTTAAAGAACAATATTAACTAAATTATGCAAGGAGGATCACAGATACAGCAAAATTCACAAAGGTGGTTTGTGTGAATAATCTCGGAGCCCAAAAAGGATTTAATGCATGGAGGGGAAACTCGTCCAAGGATCAAGGCTTGGAATTATGCTGAGCTCCATCTTTAATTGATATCATTTTCCTATTGACGTATTCATTCCACAAGCATTTGTTGATTCTGAGTTATATTTCATATCTTTAAGAGTTCCTAGAAGAAATAAGATTTGGCCACAACAGTGACACACTCATTTACACACCCTTTGTTGTTGTTGTTTTCTTTCCTTTATTCCTTTCTCATTTTTCTACTTTTTCTTCTTCTTGTGCTTATCTTACAAACTACTTACACCCAAGTCTTTGCTTGATGATACATGTATGTGTAATACCCCAGACTAAGGCGCATGATCTAAAATGCCTTCTATGCACTTACTCTCCTTTTATTTCTAGCCATTTGTTTTTAGCCCAGCCACATTAACAGTAACCATACAGAGTATCATTTGCTGGTATTCTGGAACAGGTGATAGTAATTTCCATCCCTGTACTTTTGCCTGATCTCACATATGGTCTTCGTAGCCTAACTACGTGACATGCATGTCAGCAGTCAAGACAAGCCCTCACCCACATGCCTGTGGCGGTGCTGTGGTCATTACCCCTTGTCTGAAACGCCCTTTACCATTGCCTTTGAAGTCCTTCTTCTCCTTCAGTATTTCACTTCACAAAATAATTCTCAAAGCTGAATTACTATCTCCCCCAAATTTCCATACTACTTTGTCAAATTTAGGAATTGTCATCATGTTTTGTTCAAGATACTGTCATTCAGTTATACATCTGTGCAAATTCCTGTACATCAGGAATTTGTGAGTGCCTTGAGAGCACGAGCCGTGACTGCATCTGTTTTGTATAGTTGTAAATGTTGCATCGCTGTCTGTGGAATAAGCTAATAATAATCTGATCAGATCAAAAATCTATTTTGAAGATATTTTTAATAGTTTTGTAAGCTGGATTTAACTAATTAAATAGATGATAAATAAAGTATAACTATAATTTTTTAATGCTTATTTATTTTAAGTAAGAAAGAGGGGAAGAGGGTGAGTATGTGCACTCCTCAGGGAGAGGCAGAGAGGGAAGGAGAAAAAATCCCAAGCAGGCTCTGCATGGTCATCGCAAAGCCCTCTGGGGGGACTCCATGTCACACACTGAGATCATGACCCGACCCCAAGTCAGGAGTCACATGCTTAAGCTACTGAGCCACCCAGGTGCCCCTGTCGTTACATTTTTTTAATTTTAATACTGCTACTTGTCCTAACTATTCTGAAAAATAAAAAGTCACATGTGGTAAAATGTAAATCATATGATTTGCATCGTAGGCAAGTGTGTTAGATTGAAACTTTGTCCATAATCATTTATCTTTACCAACATCACAGCTTTGTATTTGCTTTAGCATATGGAGAGCATTCCCCCTCATTTATAGATTGTGGATTTAGCTATGTTACTTGTTTTGGAAAGAAAGCATGTGTATGAAAATGGCAATGAACCATTGACGAATCAAGACCATAAGGGGACTTGCATGATTTTGTTTGTATGTGTGTATGTGCATGTCTCTCTCATTACCATAGGAACAGCTTCCCTTGGTTTTTGACTATCCTTTCAACCCCAGCCCCAAAAAGATACAAATGGTGAAGACCAAAGCCATCTAGAACTGTATTCTGGAGAAGTGAAACACTGGCTTGAGAGCATTATGTCAGACTTTACCACCCATAGAAATTCTAATAGTAGATTTTATCATGTAAGAACTGTGAGTCTAAAAAATGGCATGATAAAAGAGTAAGTTTATTGTTAATGGCACTTTCCCTGATTTTATTATTTCTGCCAATTTTCTTTGATTAAGTAAACTATCTACAGGTTCAGATAAGTGTTAGCCAGGTCATGTTTTCACCAACTTTTTACAAAGAGCCTCAAAAAAGATGAATTATCAGCTTTAATGACTCCATCTTTCAGTTAAAATCAACAGCAACAATAATATTAAAAAAAACTCTAGATATTAAAAGGGAGATGTTATCAGTTTCTATTGACTCACAGTTATAGGTTTATCACATAACCAACTATATTCCACTCAAATAGTGCTTCTGGCACTGGAAAAATAATTACACTCTTTTTTTACACTTAATAAGTCCCATAAATCATAATGCTTAATTTTGTGGCACACTATTCCATCTTACACGTGACGAAAAGAAATGTAGCTATCCTTGGTGGGAAAATAACATAGCAAAACTATTATTAGTAAATAAAAATTAGTAAATAAAAAAATAGAAGTCTGTAGATGCACATTATTAGTTTATTTCATTGTTTTGGCCGCTCACGGTTAATGTTAAATCCTTGAATCCTTATTTTTCAGTACACTTCTTTATTAAAACTAGAATGTAACCATAATTCAAACTTACAACCACAGCAACACTTAAGACAGTCACACCCATTTCAAACCAAACAATTCCGGTCCAGTTGGTCTCTGTAGGCTCATTCCTGCATTTCAAAATAAGACAACCCAGGGCATTCGAAACTAGCTGAGAGTAGCAGCCACGCTTTGAAAATGCTCTGTGGAAAGAGGCTGAGTGTGCAGTTTGCTGCTATTTGAGTTTCATATAGGTTTGAAAGAATCATAGAAAGTTATTGAGTTTCAGAACTTGTTAGTGGAGATCTAGGAATATTTTTTAGTTTTTGCACCTTTCAAATTGTTCATGTTCACTGCTTGCAAAAATACCTATAAATATGCCCCCCCCATTTTTAATTACAAATGTGTATTACCAAGAGACCGAAGTTATTTAGGATCATAGTGTCTCAGGGTTGGAAAACATATAAAATGTTATTTTTTAAGCTTTTCCTTCAGTCTTAGATTTCAAGGGTCAGCCAACTCCACAGCCTGAAGACCAAGTCTAGGCTGCCACCTTTTAGTGAACTATTATGGGAACACCGTTACGCTTATATGTGCATTATCTCTGGTGGCTTTTGCGCTACACTGGTAGAGGTGAGGAGTCGCAACAATGCTGAATGTGCTACAAAGCCTAAAATGTTTACTGTCTAACCCTTTACGGAATATGTTTACTGAATCCTGTGGTATTCAGTAATATTCGATATACATATTTACTGTAAAATTGTACACAGTGCAATGAATAAAGTAAGAAAATTGGATAATTAGCATTTAAGTAGTTGCTTAAAATATATAGTCAACTGGAGACAATTCAAGTACTCAGCTGATACTGCATAGTTGTGAATTCAGTGTTTTTCTCTACTCCAAGAATTGGAGATGTGCCTTGTTAAGCTTCGTGAACTAGACTTCATTTAAAAATAAGGTATTTAGAGGGGTACCTGGGTGGCTGAGTCTGTTAGGCATCTGGCTCTGGGTTTTGTCTCAGGTCGCGATCTCACAGTTTGTGGGTTCAAGACCAAGAGGGGCTCTGTACTAATAGCATGGGGGCCTCCTTGGCCTTCTCTCTCCCTCTCGCTCTGCCCCTCCCCTGCTCATCCTCTCTCTGTCTTTCTCTCAAAATAAATAATTAAACTGAAAAAATAAAAATGTGGAACTTATAAAAATAGTCATTAGCTCTAGCTGGGTGGCTGAGTCTGTTACAGGCATCTGACTCTTGGTTTTGGCTCAGGTCATGATCTCACAGTATATGGGTTCAAGCCCAAGTGGGGCTTTGTTCTAAGAGCATGGGGCCTGCTTGGCCTTCTCTCTCCCTCTCGCTCTGCCCCCTCCCCTGCAAATCCTCTCTCTCTCTCAAAATAAATACATAAACTAAAACTATGGCACTTATAAAAATAGTCATTAGCTCTTTCATAAAATTGAGATTTTTATTTGTCTCTAGATTATTGTATGTATTTCATAAAATAAAATAAAGTATATTTTGATGATTGAATCATTTTGGCTACATGATAATCTTTATCGTGATAATTATTATTATGTTCTTAGTTGAAAGTAGCATCTCGTCCAATACCCTGATGTCAAAGCTTCTGACTACCACATTTCGCTCCTGACCATTTATTATCAGGAGCCAAACATCACTCATAGAGCTGGATGCTCATTTGTGAAACAGCAAAATTATAGATCTCTCTCTGAGCTTTAATTATTACTCCAAATCTATTCCCTAAAAAACTGATATTTGTCTATCAAAGAATGCATATTCCTTTTGATTCGGAAATTTATTCCAAAGTATTTCCATCATAAGTTATACTTACACTGGTCCACAAAAGTATATTTTATTTTGTAGTAGGGGAAAAAGATACCTGCCAACTACCTAAACGCCGATAAAAATAATTAAATTGGTATATCCAGCTATTAAGAATAATGAATTAGCTTTTTATTAAGTTATATCTATAGCTGTTATGTGTATTACGTAATCAAAAGAGCAGGCTGCACAAGTGTGACTATTTCTTTTCCCCTGTCTCCTGTCTTCAATGTCATTGCCTATGTATCTTCCTCTATTTAGCTTGAACATGTTGCCTGAGACAGGTGCTCCAAACAGAAACCCAGTCCCCTTTGTACCTGCTCAGCCCTTAGCTATTGTGAGTCAGAAAGTTTGGTGAATAATGTCGCCAAAAAGACTCTCAAACACAAACTCAAACCTTCTACTTCATTCTGTGACAGCTCTAGGACCAGCTCTTGTTTCTCTTTGCTGAGTTTCTGAACACCTGCAATAAACTCCTAAACCCTATCAGGAAGCAGTATTTTCTTCAGGTCTTACAATGAATTCCCCACAATGCCTTCAAGCAATTGTTCTGAAGAGACACTTGATTATGTCAATCTCCTTGTTCAAAACTTTGAATGACCCCACTGTTCCTTGCTACAGCCTAAGCTCCTGTCATGGTTTATCTTTTCTTTCATGACCTAGCAACTGCTGACCTCTTTAGTAGGGACCACAAATCTCATATGCCGACAGGAACCAGGAAGGAGATGTAAATGAACAAAATGAACCTCATGGGGTGCATTTCCTCTTTCATTTGGAAAGCTGCCCCTCAGCATTGGCCAGTGTTGCCCTCTGAGTGTGTGTGTCCTGTTTCTGCCTTTTTGCTCACCGGTAACTACTGTTACTAAATAGGCAAGGCTAGCTCTAATATCACTTTACTTTCATAGCTGTCTGTGGCCAATGCTTCCTCTGTCTCCTGCCCAAGGTCAAATTAAATGTCCCCTCATCTGTGTCCAGAACACTCCATATATAGTCTTAAGATGTTCTTTATCACCACGTATTTTAGTTTTTATTTCATAGGTCTTTCTTCCTAAAATGTGATCTCCATAAGAGTAGGAAGCATAACATTTATTTTGTATAATTCCCAATGCTGAGGCCTTGGATATATAATTTGGCATTTGAAACGTCGAAAAGTATGAATATGAGCAAAATGCTTCCAGGACTGTAGAGAAAAGGATGTGGTTATTCAGTCTTAACATCGAGGGGGATGGTAAGTGCTTCACAGGGAGATGATTTTTCAAATGAATCTTGTAGAGCAAATAGGAATTTCCGGGAGAAGATGACAGGGTGAAGGATGGGGGAAAGTCAGAGGAAGGGATTCTGTACTCAGGAAACAAGCATTTGCAGACTGACACTGAGTGTGGCCTGGGCTGGCAATGACGGCCGTCCACAGTGGTCACTTGCATGGGTTTAAGAGAGTGGGAATTAGGGATGAGACAGCACTCTGAGTTCAAAGGGATGGGCACACTTTAAGTGTCAACATAAGGTCTTTGGATTTCATTTATGGGATGTGGGAAGTCGGGGATTTTGAAAGTATAATATTGGTGTGATTTATCTTGAATGTGTTACTTAGGAAAAAAAATATAGTTCTTTCATCTATGCAGAGATTAGCTTTGAAGACAGAAACACAGGCTGGAGAGAGGACACACGGAGGGGGTTGCTGAAAATATGAAAAGTACAAAGGATGAACCTCTGAGTTTGAAGAGAGATCAGAGTCACAGATGATAGACACACTGAGCTTGCAGTGTATGAATTCTGCTGCCTTACCAAAGCGGACAAGACTTAGCCAGATTTTTTTTTCTGGCTAGAAAGCTGACTGCTAACCCACATGCTTACTTCTTACTTATTCTTCAACACAGCCATGTCCCTTCTGGGAGGAAACATATGAGGTATGAGCATCTTGAGGAAGTTGCCTGTGAGTTGATTTATAGCATCTTTTTTTTAAACTGTATTTATTTTTGAGATAGAGAGAGGGCAGAGAGAGAGGGAAAGAGAATCCCAAGCAGACTCCATGCTGTCAGCATGGACCCAATGTGGCACTTGATCTCACTAACCTTGAGATCATGACCTGAGCTGAAATCAAGAGCTGGCTGCTTAACCCACTGCACCACCCAGGTGCCCTATAGCATCTGGTTTTAATACCAAGTGCTGTAGGTACCAATAGAAGTTCAGTGCATTAATAAATAGAAGAAGGACTGATGAAATAATTGTGGTAAATAGGAGACACCAGATTGTTAATATAACTGGAGTTATTACTTTTAAATCTTTTTAGTTTTGACTGCCTTTCTGCTATTTTGCCTCAATGATTTGAGATAATGCTTTCTTTAATAATTAAGTGTACCAATGGGTTGTTAATTTTTACTTAATAAAACACATATTGTGTTTTAAGTGCCACACCATCAAAAACCTGATACAGATTGAGCTTTGAAAATTTAATTAAATTTTCTCATAAAAGCTGTCTGAAAACTAGTCTGTGTAATGTAGCTATATTATAAGAGGGCTCATACTGAAATAGTGCTAAAGATTTTCAGTCAATTGAAGTAAAACCGAGAACAAAATTAAAATTTAAGAAGATAATTCATTTCTTTATTATTGAATTAAAATTACAGAAAAATGTACATTTGCAATCAATTAGCATATACATCATCTTCTATATATTTCAGCATATATTCCTTAATGCTTTAATATACACAATTAGGAAAGGATATTCAGTTCATTGTTTTTTCTTATCTAAAAATGGTTAGGGGTGCCTGGGTGGCTCAGTCGGTTAAGCGTCCGACTTTGGCTCAGGTCACGATCTTGCGGTCCGTGAGTTCGAGCCCCGCGTCGGGCTCTGTGCTGACCGCTCAGAGCCTGGTGCCTGTTTCAGATTCTGTGTCTCCCTCTCTCTCTGACTCTCCCCTGTTCATGCTCTGTCTCTCTCTGTCTCAAAAATAAATAAACGTTAAAAAAATTAAAAAAAAATAAAATAAAAATGGTTAATCTTGTGAACTTTATCTGTTTAAAGAGGACTGTTTGTGTCATTTATGAATAAGCCCTTGGCATGTGTGAGCACCAGTTCTACGTGGCTGTTTTACGGTAACAGAAGTGAAATGAACACCATTTCTAATATATCACTGTTGCATACGTCTCTCAGTATGACCCAGCTAAACATCACCAAGGCCACTTTACTCATATCTATGTTTTCCTAATAATTAAAAAATATTATAGAATATTCATAACTAAAGTGGGGACAATGAAATGTAAAGTCACTCTCCGTTTTGAGGGGAGAATGAATTGTTAGTGTTTTAGAAAACGTGGCAGTATGTAACAAAAGATTTACCAAAGTCTTCTGGAGAAGGTGTGGAAACAAACAGGCAGAGAGCATAGAGGATTTTTAGAGTGGTGAAAATACTCTGTGTGAGAATGTAAAATAGATATCTGTAATTATATATTTGCCCAAACTCATACAATGCACAGCACCAAGAGTGAATTCTAATGTAAACAGTGGACATCAGGTGATTATGGTATAACAATGTAGGTTTATCCCTGGTAAAAAATGGTCCGTTCTCATGAGTGATGTTGATGATGGAAGAGGCCGTGCGTGTACCCTGGGGAGCAGGGGGTGTATGAGAAAGCTCTGTATCTCCTCTTAATATGGCTCTAAAAGAATGCAGTCTTTACCAAAATTATTGCTGGAATTATTTTTCATAATGCCAGAGCCTAGAACACGTATTTGTCTTCCCATCTGCCCAGAGAAACACTGAAGTGACTGTAACTTAGAGCTACAGAGTAATACTGAAAAGATTTAAAAAAATGAAAGCGAGAGAAACAAAAATGTCCTCTATAGAGGAGAGACCGAGTTATTGTAAGAGAGGGAGCACATGATATCATTTTAGCATTTAAACTAGATGGAAACTTCTAGATTGATGGAAACTTAGTAGTAGATGTTTCCATCTAGTAGATGGAAACTTCAGGTTGAAAATGAGACTGAAGAAGCTTTCAGAGAAGATGGGGCCTGTGTTTTTCAAGGTGTCTATGCATTCCAAGATTAGGAAACCTTGCTGGCTACAGAACAAAATACAGAGAAGCAGGATCCAGTCACTTCTCACCCTCTGCACTGCAGAAGTCCTGATCTGGATCACCACTTCTGTGTCGGGAGGACTGCAGTAAGCAGGTCTCCTGCTTCGCTTGCTGAGTCCCTAGAGTCAGCTCTCAGCAGTGTCAGTGCAAGACCTTTCAAGCCAGATCATATTGCTTCTCTGCCCAAATCCCACGAGTTACTGCTTCTCTTGAACTAGAGGCCACATTCTTTGAGCGACCTCAGAGTCCCTAACCAGTCGACCCAGCCCGTCTCCCTGACCTCCTCACCTCCCACTCTCCTCCTTGCCTCGGCCCCTCTGGCCTCTGGCTTTGTTATATTCACATGGGCTGAGGATGCTCCAACTGCTGCTGTTTGAATGGACACTTGTGTGGGCCCACACTGTTCTTCCCATAGGTGTTCACATGGTTAACGCTGGCTGCTTCCACGTCTGCACAAATGTTACCTTCTCAGTGAGATCTGCCCTAATTACTGGATTTAATAGAGAACTTCACCCTTTGTTAACCTCCACAAACAGCATGATGCTCCTTAACTTCTTTCCTATGTGTTTAAACTGTTAACATACTGAACGGTGCCTTTATTATACTTATTACGCTTTTCTCTCTCTTGATGTAGTGTAACCTCCATAATGATAAGTATATTAATCTGCTCTATTCCATAGCGAGAATCCCAGAACCTAGAACATTCTTTGCACATAAGAGGTGTGTTACAAATGTCAAATCAACCAGTGGTGAAAGAATAACTTGAGCCTTTAGATTTAAAACCACAACAAAAAAAGCTCATTTCCTGTTTCTGTGCAGTTTTCCCCAGCTTTGGGTGGTGACCGCTGCTGGGCTCTGGCTTCTCATTGGCCAGAGGGTGAGGTGGCCTGGACAGCAGCTCAGGCACCTTGTGCCCAGAGCTCTCTGCTTCTTGCCTCACCCAGCTGCCAACCCCCAGATCCCAGACATCACGGTCTCGTGGTGGGGGATGGGGCTGGAGGTAGATCTCACCTACTGACAGTTACACAACCAATGCATTTCCTGGAGAATATATCTCCGCTGCCTTTGTCAACTATTCTGTCAATGTTATGGCAGATGGAAAACCACTGAATCTGGGTTTAGGGGATACAGCCCGAATTAAGATTATGACAGATTACACCCTTTATCCTCTCCGCAAACAGATGTATTTCTCTTGTGAGTCCTGCATCATTTGAAAATGTTCAAGCAAAGTGTTACCCTAAGGTGGAACGCCACTGCCCCAACACCCCAATTTTCCTGGTAGGGACTAACCTAGATCTCACAGACGACAAAGGCATGATTGAGAAACTGAAAGAGAAGAAGCTGAGTCCCGTGATCCACCTGCAGGTTTTGGCCCTGGCTAAAGAGAGCAGCACTGTAAAATACCTGGAGGGCTCCACTCTCACTCACCAAGGCCTCAAGACAGTGTTTGATGAAGCTATTCAGCTGCTCTCTGCCCAGCTCCAGTCAAGAAGAGAAAGAGAAAATGTCTGCTGTTGTAGATGTCTGGACCCTCGCCTGCCCTGTCCCCCTCGGAAGCTTTGTACATTTTGCTCAAAAATGATGAAGCGTTCTACTCAATGCCTAGCTTCTGCTGCAGATTAGTTTTTTCATAGAACCATTTTGAACCAATCCACAGTTTTAGGTTTTATTTGTTTAAAGTATAAGACCTTAAACTTCCACATTATATTAAATTTAGTCCTAAAATGGTAAGGTTTCTTAAAGCCTTTTGTTTTTTTCCAAAAAACAAAACAAAACAAAAAAACAGAAAAACAAAAACAAAATCCTATTGTTGCTCAGATTAAGAGTTGCCAAAATGCATTGTGAACCGAGTCACGTTGTTGTACTATGAACATCCAGCACTAAACCTTTGTTTTTAAGACCTTTGTTTTTAAGAAGAGATGACAGTGTGTCAAGTTTGGAAATGCAGACACTTTCTAACCAGTCTTTGCTAAAAAAGCAGCACAACCTCCTTCAAGAAATGTTGCCATCTAACCACCTGTAATTAATCAAGCAGTGTTCATTCCCTAATACTGTACTGTATGTCATAATGAAATGAGTGTAATGACTCAACTCTTTGGGTCAATCTTTTGATTGAGTGACATTAAAACAAAACAAAACTGTGTATTCACTTTAGCTGAGATTTTGAACAACCCTCTTACTCCCTTGTTTCTCTGATGAACCATCTGCTTTAGCGGTGGGCGGACCCAGGAACAGGGGGGTGGTGTGTGGGCAGCCCAGGTCCTGTCGTGAATGAAGAATGAAGACAGTATTTTGACAAAATATGGAGGTTAATTTATACTACATTGTACATACCATAATTAAACTGAGTAAAAGTGTCATGGGTAAAATTTTAAAAGGTTAATTTCTGTCTAGTGTAGTGAATGATGAAGAAAGGTTGGTCTTCTCACTGTGTGCTTTAAGTTTTTCCTTTTTCTTAGACCTGCCATCCCTCCTGAAATTGGGCATTTAATTCATCTTTAAACTGGTTTTCCACATAGTTGCTTACTTAGTGCTTTTCTTACAGAAACCCTTATTAATGAGCAATATGCCTCCTTGTATTATAAAATCTTTCTGATAATGCATTAAACAGTATTTTATAGATTAGTAAAAGCACGTTCCTGTTTCCTTGTTACTTTATTCAAAGCTAATGCTTTTCTTAGTTCTCTAGTAACTAGGTGTAAAAATCATGTTTTGCAGCTTTACAGTTTTTGAAATCTTTTAGATATGCCTAAACTATGAACTTTCTTAACCTCACTATCTTGCCAGATCACCAACACTGTACTTGACTAATGCTGACCCTCCTTTTTGCCTCACCCTCTTCCCCCACCCCCTACCAGACACATACTTCCTGTTGCTCTGCCTATCCATATTCCTTTGGGTCTTTGAGGTTCTATAAGCCTGTGCTCCTGCTAATGAAGTTCTGTACAGCTTATCCACTGTCAAGAATGCAAGGTTGGGCCTTTCAAACCCTAGCACAAATTTTTTTTAATTGACAGTTGCAGAATTGTAGAGTGTTTTTACAATTGATCTTTGGCTAATGCAATGAGCAGTGTGTTTTGCATGTATGACTTAATAAGTCCTTGAATCATTAAAAAAAAGTGCCCAACAGAATGAATTAAAGACAAGAGAAATCTGTAGATTGTAGTGAAATTAAATAATATCTGTGGATAAACAAAAATGTTTGAAAAGCTTCCAGATAGAGAATCAGAATAGAATCATTTTGGCTCCAGATTTGTCCTCAACAGTCTGAGTCTTCAGGAGGCATTTGATCTGTGCTGTCCAGGTTCTAAGTCAAAATACATTGGAATCTAGACTTACATACTTTGCCAGATAGTAATCAAAAATGAATGCAGAATAAATATTTTTTTAAGGTTCATAGGTTGAGGTAAGTTTTACTCTCACCTAACATATCTGAAATGAGTATTAGTGAAAGGTATACAATACCAAAATGAAATTTTAGTCAATAATTGTGATTCACAAAATAGCAAGTCACAACTAGAATGCAATGGAAAGTGAAGCAAAGCAGAGAGGGAAGCAATGGACCTCCACTGTAATTGGCTCAAATTAGCACAAGCAAGAGAACTCCAACAGATTTTAGGATAAAAGGACTGAAAAACCTTAATATTATAATTAAAAATACGTGTACATTTTGCCAATGAAAAGGCACTAAAAAGTCTCTAAGAGACACAACCAAACCACAGAAAATATTGAAAGAAATATTGAAATTATTGAAAGAAAATATTGAAAATATGGAGCAAAATCATGACACAATTTTGAGCTTTCACTGGTGTCTTAAAAAAACACACCCATTTGCTCTTCATGCCTGTGCTGGTTGGTCTCTTTCAGATTTCATAGGTACAGTTACATGAAATTATACACTATTCAGTAGAAAGGAGTATTTCAATTCTTCTAATATTGGGGATGCTATTTAAACTGCCTTTAATGTATATAATCAGCATTTATACAACCACAATAAACATACTTACAGATGAGATAATCAATTTTCTAAAATAAGACATCAGGAAATGGGTATATCTGTCTTATATCTGGGTGGTAAAGAGGGAGATATAGTCTTGTGTAGAGATGATGCTTTTTCCTTCTTTTATAGTAGTGTGGAGTCACCATATCTGTTTAAAGATAATGATTCAAGATGGAAGTGTTTAAATATATGCTTACGGGGAACCCTTAGAACAGAAAAATAAAATAACACACAATGGGAAAAGAAGAAGCAGCTTCCTCTGGTGATGTAAACTCACTGAACAGCTCACTTTTAATACAGAGTTAATAGAATGCATCTACACTTTATAACTTTAGGACAAGAGTCACACACATTAAATGTAAAGTTATGGTGATAATTACCAGAAAAGCTGAAAAGAGAAATGGTTAACAGTTAACATAAAATATATGTTTAGCCTCTGAAGAATACATTAATGTTAATTGTATTTTTTTCTAGTTGTGGCATTTCAGATGATTTCATTGATTTTTTAAAAACTTTGTGTATTTCTGTGTTTTTGCAATTTACAGCCAGGAAAAAAGTGATAAAATTATTAAGCTTAAATGTGTTCAGTCTTATAAAAAACTCTAATTTCAGTTCTAAAATTTATAGTGTTTCCTAACAAATTACTGCTTCATATTTTATAATCCGTTTCAGTTGTCCAGCTTTATCTGTGGCAGTGTTAAAAGGAATGTAAAAATCATATACTGGGGGAAACACGTTTATTAACAATAATTATAACTCACTGTCTCAAATGGGTGAACGATGGTATGAATACATTTTGTAGATACCAAAGAAAGAGAAAAATCCAATTCTGAAAAGCAGTTATACTGATCAAGGACAAATCAGGAATAGCTCCACAAAGAATGTAAAAATTTACTTGTGTTTGAAAAAAAGGAAGGAAGACATCTTTATCTGAAATGGGAAGAGGAATATTCAAAAAGCATGCTACGTAAATAAATTTAAAAGCACAATTCACTGCTTGAGGGGATGGATAGCTGTTAATTAATTTTAAAAGGTTACTAAGGTGATTTTTCTCCTTATATTGAAAATAGAGTAGTATTCACTTTAATTCAGATTTAAATGCCTGCAAAAAGAAATCTAGGCAATATGACTTAGCCAAAAAATACACGAAGACTACAGTGAATTACTACTGCATACTTAAATGAGTATATTACAGGTTAAAATTGTGTATATAATAGCTAAATTAAAAAAAAATCTATCCTTACCAGCTGTTGAAGTAAAGAAAGTAGACCCTTACACACTGCCAGTGGAAGTGTAAAATCACGTAAAACCATATAACCACTTAGAAAACAGACTTTAAAAATTTTAGACCACATTCTTAAGTATTTGTTTCATGAAAATCCATGCAATTCGCTCTTCCCTAATAGTCATGAATGGGGAATTGATGTACTTTTGTGCTGTTTATAGTGTTTTATATTTGAATCATACACAAATCGTTTATGCTTCTGCATGTTAACATTTATACATAAATGGTTATCAATTCCATAGCACAGTTTATGTAAAAGATCTCTATGTATGGCAGTATTTATTTAAAAAGCCTCAATAATCTAAAAATATTTGTTTTTTTATTTTTATTTTTTTAATATATGAAATTTGTTGTCAAATTGGTTTCCATACAACACCCAGTGCTCATCCCAAAAGATGCTCTCTTCAATACCCATCACCCACCCTCCCCTCCCTCCCACCCCCCATCAACCCTCAGTTCTCAGTTTTTAAATCTCTTATGCTTTGGCTCTCTCCCACTCTAACCTCTTTTTTTTTTCCTTCCCCTCCCCCATGGATTTCTGTTAAGTTTCTCAGGATCCACATAAGAGTGAAAACATTATTTGAATAATACACTTTATCAAGAATCAAAACAGGGGCACCTGGGAGGTTCAGTTGGTGAAGTGTCCGACTTTGGCTCGGGTCATGTTCTCATGGTCCTTGAGTTTGAGCTCTGCATTGGGTTCTGTGCTGTCAGTGCAGAGGCCACTTAAGATCCTCTGTCTTCCTTTCTCTGCACCTCTCGGCTGGCGCTCTCTCTTTCATACAAATGAATAAACATTTAAAAAAAAGAAAATATTCTAGCATCTGGCCAGATGTGAATAATGAATAACCTCAAATTTCAATAATAACAGTTACTGAGTGATCTTAAAACCACGTTGTCTTGGGGCGCCTGGGTGGCTCAGTCAGTTAAGTGGCCGACTCCGGCTCAGGTCATGATCTCACGGTCCATGAGTTCGAGCCCCGCGTCGGGCTCTGTGCTGACAGCTCAGAGCCTGGAGCCTGTTTCAGATTCTGTGTCTCCCTCTCTCTGACCCTCCCCCGTTCATGCTCTGTCTCTGTCTCAAAAATAAATAAACGTTAAAAAAAAAATTAAAAAAAAATTAAAAAAAAACACCATGTTTTCTTGACCAAGCAAATTAAAGATTACATAGCAAAGTGACATTTTTAGTCTCACAAGGACGGAAGGATTCTGCCCTCAATGTACCAGACAGTCCCATTATAGTGAAGCAAAAGTTAGCATCCAGCCTAGATGCACCAACATTTGTTTGCCTCTTCTCTGGGGAAGAATAAATATTGAATAAGTAATAGAAAGAAAATTGTGCAAGATAAAGAGCAGCACCAAGAGAAATCTCTTTTGCTCAGGGCTGCAACAGTTTTACTGATTGGTCTGACTTAAACTACTCTCCACTGTTTAACAATATGTGGATGTACCACAGTTTCTTCCTGAAATATGACACATATCCAACTGAAATTTTTGTTTAACCCAAACCCTGTCTTAGTAGCATTTATGTAGCATTCGTAATATTTGTAAAAGTAACTTGAATATTAGGCACTAGCAAGATAAATTGGTTTCTGAATAATGGACTTCTTATTCATTAATAAGCAAGCATATTAGCGAAAATAATATATCAGAAATTATATTCATTTTAAATAATGTTGAATCTAGGTGTTAGTAGTGTCAAACAGTTTCAGACTGATTTTTTCAATACATATAGTCATGTCTGAACAATACACATGACTGACTCTATAAAAGGAAAGGAAAGGGAGAAAAAAGTTTTGCTTCCATTGACTAGTGACCATGGATTCATTCTTGAATTGACCATTAACCCACAGGGTAACTTTTATCTCTTTTCCTTTATACCTGCAGGTTTCTGATAATCTCATATCATTTGTCTTTAAGGTCACTATTATGAATTTGTCTTTAAATATATAATAAAATTCAGTGTAATATTTAACATATACTCAGTAAGATGTACTTTTAATATAAATATTTATCGTTAATAAATTATTAAACTGCGTAATCAACCTAAACTTATCTTAATGCCCAGGACCTGTGCATCTTGCCAGCTTAAATATTATCCTGCAATTTGAAATGCAGGAGAGAGAAGAGTAATTCTTATCAGTTCTAAACTCATTATCGTGTGAATGTATATAACGTGACCCATTCATGTTTTCAAAAATCAAGACAATGCACTATCCATGCACACTATATAAAACCAGTTTAAGAATCTGAATTCATTCCATTGGCCTAAAATCACTACACCGTTAGTTGACTACTTTTCAGTAGCAGGGATAAGACTAATATAAAGCAAGCTATGCAAATTTTTATTTTTCTGTGACTTCCTGGGCCATTACCGTGATCTATGTGTAGATGGAATAATGGGCCAAGTCTCTCTGATCAATGGCAAAGACCTCAGCATGTTACATAATAAAAAGCAGTTCATAGCTTTCTTACAGCGTATTTATTTTAAATTAATATTCATTAGCCTCTGCATGCTTGACACCAAGAAAAAGTGAATGCAAAAGTCAGTTGCAAATAAATTCCATATTATCCTTATTAGCATATTTACATTCAAATGTCAAAAAAAAAAGAAAAGAAAAATGCCAGGTTCTAATCATTCTCAATGGGATATGCAGATAAAAAGCCTGGATTTTATCCTGAGAAATAAGTTAGTTAGTTTTTGCAAATAACATATATTTTCTAACCTAAGTAGGAAATGAAATGTCCTAAGAAAGAAAATGTGAACGCACAATCATTCTTGTTTTATGCAACAAACCTCACTAACTTACATCTCCTACAGGGACTGCTAGTAATGGTAATGAAACAGTAGTAATATGAATGGGTACGTTAGTGCTGAATATACCCTAATATTCATACTTTATTTAGGATATCTGAAAAAATGAAATAAAAATTAATTAGCATATTAAATATTATATGTATGTATCATATATACATATTATATATGTGTGTATATATGTATATATATTTTATATACAACACATAGATCTTCTAACCAAATTGTTTCCACATGTACTTTAAAAAACTCCTACATGGACACAGCTATAAATTATGAGAAATTTTAAATGAATAAAGAAAGAATTCATAAGATTTCAGCTTTTCCACAAAATGTCAAACCAGAAAGATATTAAGCAATTGAAATACAGTGTCCTAAAATCTCTATGTATCTCAGCTGAGAAAGAGAGGGATTGTAGAAAGTAAAATATATGATTGTTAACAACTGTTGAGTTTTAAGTCTTGAGTATAACTGGTGGTCTCTAAATAACCTTTCTGATCCTCATTTTCCTCAAATATGGGAATAATGATACTAGCTTTTTGTTAAGATTGTGACAATTAAAGAATAATATATAGTGAAATGTTTGGCATATTGCCTGGCACATAGGGGAGCTAGACATGATGACAAATACCGTTACTATTGCTAATATAGTTATAAGTAGTTGTAACAGTAGTATATTCATAGTTATAGTTCTTAGACTTGGAGTATTATAATAAAGAGTCTGACTCCCTTTGAAATGTTTAAACACTGTTTTAAAAATCTCGCCTTCCTTTTTCCTGTGGTACCACATTTAGATAGGTTGGTAAGAAAGTACTTACATGTGTGTGTCTTCTAATTTGGCACCGATTGGAAATTTAAACCTCCCCACACACTGGAACTTGTCTCCGGTCCAACCTTCTTCTCGCTGTTCAGGCCTAACTCATTCCCTCTAGTTTTGAGACTGACCCTTATTGTACCTGATTCGCTCTCGCCAGGCATCCGTCTTGTGAATAATACACTTCCCTTCAAATTTTTGTTGGTGTGCGGAATGTCATCAGTTTTGATAGTGAACCAAATTTTGGGTGTCAGTCCATTCTGCTTCCAGCCAATGACCAAAAAAAACCCCAAACAAACCAACACAATAAAACAATTGGCATACTCAGTAACATTGTACTGGCATGCTCCAAGCTATGGCCACCACTCCTCTGAGATCTTTTTTCTATGGCTCCTGGTTTGCTCTGCACGTATGTGTGGCATGGCTCTGCTCCTTGCCAACAAGCTTGCATTTTTGGTTGTGCTGCGCTGTGCTGCATTTGTTGAGTCCTGTTGAGCCTGTTTTAAAATGTCGCTGACTTATGCTGAAAGTTTTGATATTGGAGTTTAAGGACATGGGCATGGGATTGTGGCTGTCTTTAGAGTATCCCTGGGTCATGCATCTCAGTCCAGGCCTATCCGTGGGACACTGAATGCACTGTATGTCAGTGGCTGATGCTGGGCTCAGGGAGAAGACTCATACTCTGTAGCCGATAGGCTGTTTGTTTTAGCTGAGTACTAGTCTCCAATCTATAGAGGACTTAGGGAAAAGAATGTTGCATCCTGTGATATGTGAGCCCCCAGAAGGTTCATGATGGCAAAGAGAGTAGAGAGACTCAAAAGAAAGAAAGAAAGAAAGAAAGAAAGAAAGAAAGAAAGAAAGAAAGAAAGAAAGAAAAGGAAGGAAAGAAAGAAAAGAAAAGAAAAGAAAAGAAAAGAAAAGAAAAGAAAAGAAAAGAAAAGAGAGAAAGTGAGAAAGTGAAAGACTGTGGGCTCTTTCCAGGCACTAAGACACTACATTAATGGCATGCTTCTGCCGATTCACTAGAGACTCTCACATAGAACATCTAGACATTCACCATTGCATTCATGGAGAGGGTGAGCTGTTGCCCTACGTAAGATTCAGGGGCTTGCCATCTCATTAAGATTCTTAAGCATCATATTATTCAATGAGAGCTGTTCTATTCCTGATGTAGTTAAAAGACAGCTCCTAACAGTGTTAACTCTAAGCACGTCAAGTAGGCCCAACACCAATTAGGTGTCTTTGGTTTCTGGAGACAACATAGTTCCCATTTAAATTTATACTACCAAAATCTACTTATGTGGTCACCCACAAGTCATCTCACTTTATGCAGTGCCATTTATTACAGAGGGCTCAAGAAGTCAGTACAGATGACCATACTGCAGACACATCTTATAGTTCCTCCTGGAGATTCCTTTATGGAGGAAAATCTTGTGACTACCTGTGCTTCTTGGAGTCTCTGAACAGCTCTTAAGGGCTGCAAGTTAGTTTGCATGAAAAAAAGTTGCTTGGTTGAGTCCTGTATTACATGATATTTGCATATCAATTTGCATCCAAGACCCTCTGAGCAACTGAGGCTTTCATACAACTTGAACCTATGACACTCTACACTCCACCTCACTGTGCCTTGTGCTAACAGCACTCCCACAAGGTCAGCACAGCCACTGAGGCCTCTTTCTGAATTGGAGATTGCACCGATGTGGTAGAGTCAAATCTGGGCCCTTTGACATATTCTACGTACCAGAGGAGATGGTCTCTCCTGCCCTCAGCCCTTTGCTAGGTACCACTGTGCTAGGGAAGATCACCTCTCTCCTAGACTCCTTGGCTACCTGAGAAGCCTACTGGGATCAACTGAGTGAACAGTAAGTGGGATCATAATACTTTAAGAGCAGAAGTAGCCCAATGACACATTGTAGAACTCACTAGAGAACTGCTGCTTTTCATCCCTAAACTGGAACATCCTGGTAAAGGATAAAACCCAATACCAAGCACAGTAGGCCAGACTTTAAGCAGTCACAATGGCATTGGAGGATGCCCTGGCCGACAATTGATCCAAATTATGCATCTTCACAGTCTCCTGAGCCATTGTCAGTAGTCTAGTCATTTGCTCTGGCTATCACCAAAACAAAGCAAAACACAAAACAAAACCCACCTTACTCAAGGCTGCCCTTTTTTCAGGTAAAGAACTTGGGGAATTCCTTACTCTTGGGTAACAAAAATCCAAATTAAGATCTCACCTGTCTCTGCCAACATCAGGATTAATTTAATGCCAAAGCAGATATAGCAACACACAGATTCTTGGTTCGAGATTTTATCCTCCAAAGGTTATTGGTTTTATTGTTGTTCTGAACTAATTTATTAATTTTCCACAGATTCCTCCTCTTATTTTTATTTGTACTTGTGTGCATTTGGTGCTAACTGTGTCTTCTTGTGCTCCCGTCCTTAAACAGACCACAGCAGTCTTGTTTCCAAGTGAACTGCATTCTTGCCAGTTACCCCATTCTGCTAACCACATTGTGGGACACTGTGCTGCCTTCAGAATCCACAATATTATGCAAAATCTTTTAAATTAATGCCACTCAAGAACTGTCTAAATCCACACATATGAGTCAAACCACTTCTACCCTCAAAATTCTAAATGAAGGGCAACCGTCTCTGGCAACGATGGTTGCTGATAAAGTTCTAGCATAGGACTATGCACCAGCCAGCTAAATCTTGGAAATAAAAATACTAAAATAAAGTTTTCTAGTGATTGGGTACATGGAGTTTTGGTGCCCTGAAATTTTCACATATGGATACAAAATACAGGCAAGGCTGTTCAGATGTTCTAACACATGAGATAACAAGTTAAAGTCAGCAATATTGCTAGAGTATTTAAGCAATGCCTTGAACTTCACAGATACCTTCTCCTGGCTCTCCTCAACTCTCTAGGGTAATTGAATGCTTATGTTCTTCCAAGTTCTTCTCATTTTCATTATAGATGGTTGTACAGGCATATGGTTCCAACATTTATACTTAAATGTAGCCTCAATTAAATGAGACATCGTACATGTCAGTCATCAATCAAACAACAGGGAGTGAATTATAATAAATGTAATAAAATAAATGACTCCATTATTGATATGACTACTAACTTCTTTTATGCCTCACTCTCCTTTTCTCCTTTGGCCTCATATGTGGACCAGCTGATAATAAAACACAAGCACTTTTCTTCCTGGGTGCAGACAGGGAATTTAAACCACACTTAGGAATTTTACCCTAATCCCATCTCCTCACCTGTATAGATGTCTAGCCTACAACCTCTGCTTTGCATAAGCTAGCCCAGAACTGCTAGCTTGTGTCTAGGCCTATCCACAAGTCCCTCATGTGAGTAATAAATTTTCTTTCAAATTTTCTTGGGTATAAAATATCATCAACCTTTACATCCAAACCAAGTTTCAGGTGATGTCTACCCCAATTCTGCTGACTTGTTACAAAACATAGATCCACTGAAACTGAGAAAAATGTTTTCATCCAATGGAAACACCGTTATAGATTAATAATTCCCCAAACGTGTTTTATAGAGCATAGATTTAAAAAAATCAGGATAAATGAGTTGTCAAGTCAACTACTTTTAGGAAACACAGAAGTAAATATAATTAAACAGGTTTCATAAATTTAGGTCTTCCTAGAGCCTTAATATTCTTACGTTATTTATAAATCACTAAGAGAGGTATACTTAGAGGAAGATGTCAAAAATGCATTTGTTGATAAAATTGGGACTGATATTCAATTAAAACTTTCTACTATCACCTTAAGGTGGTTATGGCCGTGTCTATTTTGAAGGCTAGTATCTATGCTATACCAAATGTGTGTGTGTGTGTGTGTGTGTGTGTGTGTGTGTGTGTGTGCGCACTCATATATGTGTATCCATTTTATTGTGCATAACATAGTTATATAATATGTGACATAACCATGTACATGTATATATGTACATGTATATTGTTTATTGTGCATAACATAGTTATATAATATGTGACATAACCATGTGCATGTATATATGTACACAGGCAGTATGTGTAATATATCTATGTATGTGACATACTTAATATATGACTATATATATTACTCTGTCATGGGACTATATTCAGTGGAGCATGAGTTAGACTAAATCTTCACCAAACATATTTTAAGAAATAATTGTTTTTGACAGTTATCAATCCTATTATTTTTCTCAAATACAAAAGTCTCTTAGTTTTCAGAAGAGTGTATTTACGTTGAATTGAAATTGTCCTTTCGACAACTTCTAGCCACTTTCACTTTTTATTTAGAGTTAATAAATGCCTTTTGATAAGAGCCTGTTTAATGTCTCTGTAGTTATGACTTTACATCAGCCTAAGGGATGCATAATCCTAAGTAATCACAGTATTCAAGATGAAGTGTCTTTTTAATGAATTTAAACACTCTACTACATTGGAGGTCTTGAGAGATTTCAAATCATTCAACTATCTTCAGAAACTCCTGAACTCCTTTTTCCTTCTGTCTAACCCATAGTGCTTTGTCCAGATACACATGAAAATGCAGAAGTGTTTCAGATTGCTACATAGTGTTGCTACACATTCTTTTTGTATCACAACTCCATTTTTTTTATCTTAGTTTTCCTCCTAGTGAATAATAGGATCCCCGTAGAGATAGGTGTCTATAGTGCCTGTTACTTAGTAATTTGAAAATCTGCAAGTGGAGTGCACCAAATGGACATATATCTAATCAATAGAAAACTTCATTATATGTTTATTTCCATGCTTTAAGATTATATTTCTATTTAGTTTTAAGAGACATTGAATGTATACATGTACTGTACATTGTCTGGTACTTATGAGACATTAGAAAGTTCTCAAATCTTAATACCCTTGTTGCTTGCTACACTTCATATTTGTTGTGAAATTTTAGAGGTACAAAAGAGGCTAGGGAAAAATGTATCATCCAGTGTAAGCGTCATTCTAAATTAGCATTGTCAAAAGATTATCCAGAATAAACCAGTTTTCTGTTAATTCTATGGGAAAAAATTAGTTCCTTGTTAGAATTTATCAAATAAAATTTCCATTTCTAATTTTGCTTTTTCATATGTTTACTTTTGTTCTCAAGCATGAACCTTTAAATTGCCATTTTATGGTATTTTGCCTTTTAAAAATTTTACTGAAGTATAGAATACAGTGTTGTGTACTTCCAGGTGTACAACATGGTGATTTGACAATTCTGTACATTACTCAGTGCTCACCACGGAAAGTGTAGTCACCATCTGTCACCATACATTATGCAATATTATGGACTATATCCCCTACACTGTAATCTTCGCCTCTGTACCTTATAACTGGACGTTTGTACCTTTTAATCTTCTTCACCTATTTCACCCATCTCAATACCTCCCTCCCCTCTGGCAACCACCAGTCTACTCTCTGTTTTTAAGAGTCTGTTTGTTCATCTATTTTGTTTCTTAGATCCCAATTATAAGTGAAATAATATGGTATTTTCCCTGACTTATTTCACTTAGCATAATATTCCCTAGGCCTATCGATGTTACAAATAGCAAGATTTCATTATTTTTATGGCTTAGTAATATTTTATTGTGTATATACATAATATATATCACATCTTCTTTATTCATTCACCTATCGATAAATGTGTATTTGGTCTTTTTTTTCCTCTCGTCATCCCGATTATCCAGATCTTAGAATTCTTTCTAAAAGTTTCCCCACCCTAAAACCAGTGAGAAGTAACATGGGAAATTTTCCCTTTACTATTCAGTTTTCATGTTTGTCAGACCTCCCGAAAGAGTAACCTTCCCTTAGTGCATGTGCTTCCTTGCTTCACATGGATTTATTTATTCTTCACCATCTGGCTTCTGATTTCAACACTTCCTGAGGGTCCTTGTGCTGAATGCACTGTTGCTTCCTTCAGCATTCTGTTTTGCATTTTGGGGAGAAGGCCGAAACTACATTTCCTGGAATCATTACCCTTAGATTCAGCCAATGAGAAGCATTTAATCAAATATTGGAAAGTGGAAGGGGAATAAAGACCAATATTTTGTGATGGCAGAGTCAGACACATAGTTTAAGAATATCAGTAGTAGCTTCCCTTGACTTTGGACAAAACCAAGAATCACTTGCAGTCCAGCAATTAAAATCACATATGCCACGAGCAGATAGCTCTGAACATCTACAAGAACTTCTTTTTGATTCTGGAGGTGTTCAGGAGAATCATTCATTTAGATGCTATAGAGAGCTAAATTCACTGGCTACAGAGACTTGAGATATTTACACTTTGATATTTCCTGAGAGCAGTCTATTGTCCTTTTCTCTTCCAATCCTTCCATTGTTTGTGTAAAGTCTATTTTATATATTAAATCATTCTCTATTTAAAATGATTATAGTTGTTTGTCATCAAGCTGTGATAAAGTTATTGGTCATTTCCCAATTGTGTGATAAGACTGACTTCCCAGGCCAAGACTTTATCTTTCCCAACCTTCCCAGAATTTAATATATTTGACAAGATCATCTTCTTGAAGCTGCTTCCCTCTTTTATATTTTATGACCATGAAGTTTTTGATCACCTACTTCTCTTGTAAGCATTTTTTTCTGACATACTTTTTAACTTCTCAGGGATAGGGTCAGTGAAATATCTATCTATTATTCTATATGTGTGGGATCCCTTTAAATAATACTGTGATTTGGTTCCTTACTGTCTATCATAAAGTCAAGTTTTACTAGTAATTTATGTTAAATACTCTTTTCAAATATCTCATTTGCATGATCCTATACATGTTCTAATGAAAATAACATGGGCTTTTAGTCAGGGATGAGTATAGAGTCTGTATATGACTTTTATAATTGTATGACCTTAAATAAATTGCATCACATTGTCATTGAAAAATAAAAGTGAGAATACTGTTCACCACATATCTTATTATATGATTAAGTAACACTGCATGTTACCTTGCTAGTAAATTGTTTGGCATGCAATGTTTTTTATACAATGTGTCTCTTCTTGTATTTAACAGCATGAAAGTAGCCTTCTTTTTAGTGTTTTATAGATATTTATATTTGAATTAAGGAAGAACAAAATACATTTCTGACAATTCCCATTTTATACATAGCTTTCCTTTTTCATAATTGAAATATCTTAAAAGTCTTTCCACACCTACTGATTTACCATCTTTAGGAAGATGTGACACACATATGCAGTGATGGCTCTGTAGCAGTGCTCTGGAAGTTCAAGTTGAAAAGGCACTTGCAATACACTTTAATTAACTGTTCATGGTTTGTTGTGAAATTTCCAAAAATATAATATCAAAACTTGAAATGTCATATTTTCCACTTTACCAACTTATAAAGTTAGCCTAAGTCATTCCAAGCAGTTGCTGTTCTTTTCCTGGATCTCACAAATCATAATACGTCTTCTACTTAAATCAAGGATTTCTAAATTGGACTTGGTCCTTTGTTAGCAGTAATACTGTTAGAAATCTATATTATTGATATGAAGGATAATTTTGGCCAGTATGAATTTATGTGTTCTTCCTAAAGTTTCAGTTCTCAAAAATGATGGTAAATGAATACTCACCAACCCAAGTTGGATTAAATATCCCAACTATTTCTAATTATTTATCATAGTCGTGACACAGGAGAGTTATTCTTAAACATGACATGAAACTTATATGTTTTTATTGACATATTTACTTCATTTTTTAATAGAGAGCTTATTTCAAAAGATAGAAGCATTCGTATAATATTATTCCTATGGTGAACTATGTTGCAAAAATATGCCTCTATAATTAGTACCTTTCTCTCTTATGTAATGTATTAAATTTGAAAGCTAATGTTATAATGAACTCAGATAATGACACAGCAGATGCATAAATGAAACCTGAGTTGAAGAACTGATGAAATTATGGAAAATTGCTGTTGAGTCAACATTTGTTGGATAATTTTTTTAGTCTATACACCTGTGCTAGAAGGATTTCAAAATGAAGATTCATTAAGTCTGTTTGAGAGTCTTATGCCTGTTCATTACCTAAATTTTGTCAAATAAAAGGAATGTTTTACAGGAAATGGAGATCCATAAGAACCTAATCTAGCCTGTAGTATGGTGTTCAACACCCAATACTGTAGTTGGGTGTTCAACAAATGTTCCATATTCTTTCCATGTGCCCCCGACTCCCTTCCATGTAAATTGAGACCACATGACTAGTCAGTGGATGGAAAGCAGAAATAATATGCATCACTTCTCTTCTGAGGCACTTAAAAGCAATTAATGCCTTCTCCATCATTCCCCTTTCTTGCTACAGCGAGCATGAAATCCCCATGCATAAAAAGATGAAGGGAGCCCAGGAACCTGAGTGACTGGAGAGAGGAGCATCCCTGCTGACTCACATTAGAATCTGAGAAAATGTGAAATTAATTTCTATTGTTTTAGGTCACTGAAGTAGCATATTGTGTTTGTGACAAAATAATGCCTATTTTCCTGAATACAGATAATTAAAATGAAGTAAAAATATGTGGCTAGGCTATTCCCAGGAAATTTTTGTTACTGACTGTATGTTTTTAAGGAAACCAGTAAGAAGCGAAAATAATCTTAATATGATCATTCAGTCTCATTGGTTAGCTAAACTTAGAGATAGAGCTAACTCTAGTTTGTTTTTTAGGATATAATAAATGGAACATTCTCTCAACTCAGAGACCTCACATAAACATGGAAATACAAATTCTTAGGAATCCATTGAGCTTTAAATGTTGTTTTAAACATTTCTGGAAAACAAAGGAATGTGACATCTCATATGATCATAGAAGCAACATCAGCTTTGTTTGAACTGTAGGATTTTAATGGGAAAAAAGGACATAATATGGTTTAATCTAATGTACCACACATTTTAACTATTAGCATTCAAATTAAAAAAAAGTATGGCACAATATGAATAGATTCTCCTAAAGTTGTACAATGTAATGGCCCTGATTACTGACACTGTTTTTAACTCCAGCAAGTTCCCATGCAGACATGCTAATGAAGAAAATATATACTTGCTAGAAAATGAAGTATTTAATTGGTCCAGTTCTGTGATCAAAACAGCATTGGTGTCCTCAGACTTCATTAACTTTTTTCTTCTTTTATCTGATTATCTGTATGAATATATCTCCATTGATAACCTTGACTGCTATTTTAATGACTTTATAGCCTATACTTCAAAGTAGATCTCTCTGTAAAACTCTAGATTCATTTTTCTAACTGCCTTCTGAATGTTTCCATTAGATTGAACTATTGGACAAAAACCCCAAACTCAATTTTTCTCTACACCACCAATATAAAATTATTGCATGTGGCCTTTGTTATGAGCTTACGTTGGTCCATTGGCTTTGGAATATTTTCAGTGGAATTCCCCTGTACCTTGATGACGTCTACCTAGATGTCTAGCCAAGGTCTTTTTCTTGTCCTTCTCCAAATGTAGGCCTTTATCTAAGTGTTTTTAGGCTTCTAGCAAGCCTCAGCAGGAAACAAAATCTAAATTCCAAGGATAAATTCTCCAAAAAGTGTCACTGTAACACTGATTAAAATTTCCATTTGACTAGTACGAGAAAACAGACGAAAAACTTAGTGAAAGAGTTTCAGTTTGAAAAGAGAGACAGGATTTATATGAACAATCTAAGTAATATAATGCTTATATGTATGGCCACTGTTTCAGTAAATTTGTTTGTGTTTAAATTATGAAACAATAGATTATGATGGTATATAAAAAGCTTAATCACTTAATCTGTGAATAAATGGATATACAGTTAAGCTAGTGGTTTTCATGAAGTGGAGCTAAAGAAAGAAATACAAAATATATTTCCTCTCTTAAAATTATTGCAAGTTGTTCATTCACCAAATCTGTTTCATCCTGTACTCAACAGCCTGATTTCTATTATGTTTGTTATGGGAAAAAGCTGTTGGGTCTCTTTTGCTAAAATGTCTTAAAATTATCTGTTTATAGCAGTACTATCGACAATAGCCAAATTATAGAAAGAGCCCAAATGTCCATCAACTGATAAATAGATAAAGAAGGTGTGATGTGTATATACATATATACGCACAGTGGAATACTGCTTGATCAAAAATAATGAAATCTTGCCATTTGCAACAACATGGTTGGAACTAGTGTTATTATGCTAAGCGAAATCAGTCAGTCACAGGCATATATGCTTTCACTCATGTGAAATTTAAGATACTCAACAGAACATAGGGGAAGGGAAGGAAAATAAGATAAAAACAGAGCGGGGGACAAACCATAGAGTCTCTTAAATTCAGAGAATGAACTGAGGGTTGCTGGAGGGGAGGTCGGTGGGTGATGGGCATAAAGGAGGGCACTGGTTGGGATGCACATCTCTTATATGTAAGAGATGAATCACTGGGTTCTAATCCTGAAACCAATACTACACCATATTTTAACTAACTTCAATTTAAATAAATAAATTTTAAAAATTGTCTATAAAATCCTTATATCCACAAATCCTTTTGAATTTTATAACATTGATAGGTTTGTCTTTTATTTTCTTTGAGTTTTTACAGGTTAGGTAATTCTATAAGAATTATGTAAGAATATTAGAACATATAAGAATTTTGTATATTACATTATAATATTCTAGTGTTAAAATTACAATGGACTGTTTGTTTCTCTTCCTTATATCCCGGTTGTATATATATTTCAGAAGTTTAATACACAGTTATGTAAATGTAAGCCTTGTTAGGAAAGGACTGTGTCCATCTTTTTCACTGTTCTATTCCCAGCACCTAAAAAAGCACCTGCCATTCAGCTGAAGTGTTTAATAAGTAGTTTGTACATGTGTGAATATAAAGGAAAATACTGTGATCACTGCAGTTTGCCCTCATTTTAAAGAAAAATTATATTCTACTTTAAAAAGAAAACTACAAACATATAACAGTAAGTACTCATCATGCATACATTCCTGAAATAAAAATACTTACCTCATATTGCTTTCTATACACAAAATTGAAATAAAAACAATATTACTTATTTCATTCACTATCATTGAAAAATTACTAAAACACAAGCTGGGGATATTTGAGACCTGTTACTCACTCAGAGGAAAAGGTTCATTTTCCACCATATTCAGTTTACTTTACTTAGGTTGCTTTTCAGTGACAGATATTTGTAGGCAGACTAGCACAACATCCATTATAACTCCTTCATCACTTACCTTCCTTTACTAGAAGCTGGAAAGGGAATACTCAAATACCTTTCTGCGGTTGGATTGGCCACACGGCATCAATGGGGCTAAATAATTAAGGCATTTGTATATTTTCCTTCTTGTTCCTTGGAATACATATGCATATGTGTGCATGTGTGTATGTGTGTGTGCACACAGAGAGAGGGAGGGAGGAAAGGAGGGAGGCTACAAACACCACATGGTGATAGTGATGGAATGGAAAGGTAGAAGCAGTCTTATTTTTATGACTTTAATAGCTACATCATCCTTAAGATTTTTGCCTTTGAATTTTTATTAAAATGAAAAAATAAAATCTATGTCAGTGTAACCACTTTGATTTTGTGTTAGGTTTTCTATAATTTGCACCTCAATGCACAGCTAAATAACTTACTTTCCTACATGAAATATATCAATGTTTCTTTTTTAATATTTACTTTTAAATAAACTTGTATAGCAGAACATGTATTATATCACTCACAATATGTTTGTCCCACTCTTAAGAAATGCCTGTTTACTCTTTAATCTGATAGTAAACAGCTAACTTTATAAAATATTTGAACAAAGATGGTATTCTTAACCATACCTGTGATATTTTCTCTCTCTCGGTTTTCCTTTTTTTAGTCTTTCAAGGTGTAATTGACCAATAAAAGTATAACACTTTTTTTCAGTACAAGAACAATAATTTGATATACACTGTGAAATAAT
Source organism: Panthera leo (assembly GCF_018350215.1). NCBI lineage: Eukaryota > Metazoa > Chordata > Mammalia > Carnivora > Felidae > Panthera > Panthera leo. Next base: position 53,480,312 of record NC_056691.1, on the reverse strand, counting down.
CTCCAATGGAGTTAATTAACACAAACCTCATCTCATGGATATACCTTTTTAAAATTTCTGATGAGAATACTGAAGCTATACTCTCAATAAATTTCAGTGAAACAATAGAGTATTATTCACTGGAGTCACCTTGGGATAGCTTAGATCCTCAGACCTTACTCATCTTACAGCTAAAATTTTTAACACATTTACTAGTTTCTCCCTATTTCCACCAACTCCCTGGGCCCTGGAAATTACCATTTAACTCTCTGTTTTTGTTTGGTTTTGTTTTATTTTTTAAGATTCCACATGTAAGTGATACCAAGCAATATTTATCTCTGGCTTATTTCATTTAGCACAATGCCCTCCAATTTCATCTATGTTGTTGCAAACGGCAGAATTTCCTTCTTTTTTTTTTAAATGAATAATATTCCATTAAGTATAAGTACAACATTTTCTTTCTACATTTATCTGTAAATAAATGTTTGGGTAGTTTCCCTCCCTGAGCTATTGTGAATAATACAGAAATGAACAAGAAAATTATTTCGACTTTTTTGGTATATCCCCAAAAGTGAGATCGTTGGATCATATGGTAGTTCTATTTTTAATTTTTTGAGGAAACACCATACTGTTTTCCGTAGTGACTACCATATTATATTACAACCAACGGGTACAGAGGTTCCCTTTTCCTCACATCATCACCAAGTGTTGCCTTTTAGTTTTTGTTTGTTTGTTTGTTTTAAATGTTTTTATTTAAGTATAGTTGACATACGATGTGTGTTAGTTTCAGGTGTACAACATAGTGATTCAACAATTCTATATATTACTCAATGCTCACCACACTGTAATTACCATCTGGTCTTTTGTCTTTTTGATCATAGACCTCTTAACAGGTGTGAAGCAATATCTTGTGGTTTTGAATTGCATTTTCTTGATGACGGTGATGTTGAGCACATTTTCAAATACTTGTTAACCATTTGTGTGTTCTTTGGAAAAATGTTTTTTAGGTCCTTTGACCGTTTATAATATTTGTTGTCTGTTGCTAAGGAGTACTATGACTTCCTTGTTTATTTTGCATATTAACTTATCAGATTTATGATTTGCAAGTATTTTCTTTTCTTCCATAGGTTGTCTTCTTATTTTGTTTCCGATTTCTTTTGGTGTACAGAAGCTTTTTAGTTTTATGTAGTCACGCTTGTTTATTTTGCTTTTTATGCCTTTGCTTTTGGTTTCAAATCCTAAAAATCATTGTTAAGACCAATGTCGAGGAGCTTACCACCTGTATTTTCTTCTAGGATTTTTATCGTTTTAGGTTTTACGTTCAAATATTTAATACACTTTAGGTTGATGTTTGTGAATGGTGTATATTGTAGTTGGGGTCCAGTTTTGTGCTTTTGCATGTGGATATCTAGTCAGTGTTCCTAATATCATTTACTGAAAAACTTTTTTCCCCATTTCATAGTCTTGGCTGCTTTGCAGTCAGTGAATTAACCATGCATGCTTAGCTTTATTTCTGGAGTTTCTATTCTGTTCCATTGACCTATGGTCCGTTTTTAATGCCAATACCATACTGTTTTGATTACTATAGCTTTAAAATATAGTTGGAAACTAGGAAGTTTCTTTTTCTATTTGGAACATATATTTTTCTTGACTCTCTGTGCTGGTTTCTGCACATTATGTAAATCAGCCCCTTCTTCCAATCTTGACAAGCTGGCCTCATGTAGGAGATGAACCTTGTCAATCAGATTGGCCTGAGCCCCAGTTGAATCTCAAGGTTTTGTGACTGTACAAACTTCTGTTTTTGTTTTTAGTGCCTTCCAGTAGTTAAGGGTGTACCAAGACATGGGTGTAGGATGATTAGAAGCTGAGCCCTCAGGTAGCAGTGGGGAAAGTATGCAGTTAGTCTTCTTGCTGGGAGAAGAGGAGATGGGCATTTTGTTTGCCTCCTAGACGTTGTGCCCAGGTGTATAGCCATATGGGGTGTGCTTGTGCCTGTTTTTATTTGTTGTGTTCGTGAAATAGGTAATATCCTATGTTGGATACTACTATAAGAAAGGGGCCCAATCTTACTGTTTTAGACTTTGATGAGTTTAAACAGACAGTGGTGCACTTATGACCCATCAAGAGACAATAATAACATGTAATATGTACAATATATGAACAGATACCTCTTAGTAAATAGATGTCTTGTTTATTTTCGTCAAGTTTGTGATAAATCCTGAGCTTGTGATATATAGCCAGAGCTGACAGAAAAAGGAAACCCACTTATCCATTTGTCCTACTGAGATCTAGCATTTGCTTTATGAATATAGAAAATGTGTAGAAGGATACATGCCAACCCTCACATCAGTTATTTCAAGAACATAGGATTGCTTTTTGTATATTTCAAAAGAAAACAATAACAAAGCTTTGATATTTTAAAAAGTTAGTAATTTCCCCAGGTGGCCATAATCCGCTAAAGCAGAAAGGAAGAAAAACTTGTTTTTCCCTTTGTTTCAGATTACCCTTTATATCACATAGAAAAAGTACACATTCTTCAAACTTCCCCTCACAAAATACATACATCTACATCAAACATATTCCTTCTCGGATTTTCTGGGTCTAGAAACTAAATAGGAATACTGAGCCTTGGACCCAATTGTCAGATACCAGTCACATAGCAAGAAAACCTGCATTAGACCTAGGTAGATATCCAGCAGGTCTAAAGTTTGGGAAAAAAAATAATTGAAGACAAATCAAATTCTTACCCCACTCAAGAATACAAAAATTGTCATATCATAAAGGGATTTTTCTTGCTGCTGCCAAATCATCTGTTCACTATAATTGTTACTAATTTGTTCACCATTTGTCCATTTGTTCATTCTTGATTTTTCTAATTTTGATTGAGAGCCTAATAAAGATTACGCATGGGCCCATGTGTAAAGGATAGGGGTATGAGGAGCTCTGCCTACTCTCTGCCTCCTGAAGCAGGTAGTCTAGAGAAAAAATGGAAAATTTTTTACTATTCTGTGGCACTGTGTTCTAGCAACTGTCTTTTCACAGTTTTCTTCCCTCACATTGTCTTCCTCATGGAGCTGACTGAGTTGGCAACCAAGTTGAGTGATGCTTTGAAGCTGCCACCATGTTAGTCTGCTTGGCTTCCCTGTCTTCAAAAAACCTTTTAGGGCTGTGTTAGGAACTCTTTGACCATCTATATTTGCACTGTCCTTGCTTGTACCTGGGTCCTTATCGAACCATTGTCCACCCCCGCACTCTAAAGGCAAAATGACTAAGGTGAATACAGTTGAAGGAATTGTCTGCCTGTTTTGAGCAAGTTTTTGGTTCAGCAAACCAATTTTTGGCAAATGACTTTCTGTACATTTGTTTTCAGGGAACTTATTTTCAGGGAATTGATTTAAAGCCCAGCCAAATTCATGGTTTTCTGATCCTGACCATAGTCATTGAGATAAGGAACAATCACAGCAAAGGTCTCTAGTTTCTCTGCCTCTAGATAAGCTGTTATTAATACAAGCACTGAATTCACACAAAATTGGGGAGCAGATAAGATGACCAATGGTCAGTGGGCCAGTGTAACCCCATTGTTTTACTAATATTCTCTACCTTACCATGATTTGATGGACAAAATTTCTCAACTCAGTAATGTTAAAAGATAATGAGATCCCAAAATGGCTGAGACAATATCTTTCACCTTAGCACCTTCTGCCTTGTATATCTATGGTTTTGCGAAGTTAACCAGAAGAAGATGGATATATTAGGTGGTTAGATCTCATTAGTCTAGCAACGGCTCACTCAGAAATTATCAGACGATTTTCCAGAAACACTAAAATGCATGTGATGGATTTCACTTCAAAGGACAGATAGTTGTTACATCATGTCTCCACTCCAATTAGATAATTGTGGATGATATGATGATGATGGTGGTGGTGGTGGTGATGATGATACTAGGAATGTTACATATCAGGCATTTAACAGATTTTTCATATATTAGATTTGATGACAGTTCATTCTGATGTCAAAGCTTATGTCCTGTACCACCACAGCATGAAAACTCTAAAGTCTCTTCAGCTATAGGAATCAATTTTTGATTGCTCTATGTAATAGCGAGATAGTTGTAACTTCAGTATCTCTACCACTGTTCCTAAGTACCAAAATGAAACAGAAAAGAATGAAAAAATAATGGCATGTGAGTATAAAATGTGTACTTCTTTGTTTTTAAGGAAAGTAAATAGAAGTTGACTTCTCAAAGGCCACATAGCAGTTGACTTCCAAGTAGAGGAATCTACTAACTTGTGCAAGGTCTAGACAAGATTCAAAGCAATGACACAGAATCTCTTCCTTCTCTCCCTAATACACCCTACTCCCACCTCCTCACACACAGAGGTGGGGGAACTTCCTGGGAAAGCAACCTGGATTTCTGTCTGCTACATGAATCCTGACAGAATATGTTTAGAAACAAGGTCCTCTACAACCTATAAAGTTTCCACAGAAGACTGTTTCCTCCAACTTTTAAAAAGCTCTGTGTGAATTTGAGTCTATATTCTTCTTACCTTTGGCTTCTCAGTGCCACTAATTCAGAGTGGTAGTTGGGAGGAGATTTGCTATGATAAAAATAAGATTTCTTCAAAAATAACAGGCACCATGGCTCCCATGGTCTTCAGCAAGTCTGTTTTCTGGTCAAAAGTGCAGTTTTGAAGGTCTCCACTAAGAAAGGCAGAAGCCATTAAGGTAATAAAACAAGACCCAAGCCCTCTAAGATCTTGCCTTGGAAGCTACCTCCTTATCAAATGATGTGGGATGAGACAAGGCAGCATTGCCTATTTTCCTTGTGTTCCTCTTTCCCCATCACCTTAAATTCCCAGACATTCTGAATACAAACAATACCTGGGAAGCTTAGTAGTAGTATATATTTGGAGGGGAAAAAAAAACCCAGATCCTATCCACTTGATAGAGACTTTGAAGAATGGACAGTCATATAAAGTTACAAGTCAACTTGGTGATAAACAAATACACTGTAGGTTTTTTCATTCTGACAACCTCTGCCCCACCTGTCTCCCATGTTCCCCTTGCCCAGGAGTACAGCTCTTCTTTAATTCAAATAAAGTTGTAAGTAACAGGGAGACCAGAAAGCATTCCATTGCTTCATATCGGAACACGTGGCTGAATTTTCCTGAAAGACTCTCACAGAAGGAAAGCAAAACAAAAGAGAGAGAAGGATCATAATCACTTGTTACAAAGTGTAGGTTTTGGTTCACAGAGTATCCTTCTTCTGTCTCAGGCCTCTGAGTGCCTTTATAATTTACCATTCTGTTTGAACTTCATGTTCTGTTTACAAGAAGGCAAACCTCAAATATGTACAACTATGTTAGGAGTATTCTCTTATTGACCACAGAATCTGGGTCTCTGGACTGCTGATTGTGTAGTCAGTGCCTGGAGCAAGTCATTGCTATACACAGACTTTTCAACGTAGTTTTAATTTTTTCTAAAGGGAAAAGTTTTTGTATGTTCTATTTTGTTTTGGGGAAATGTGCAAAATGACGTATTGAATGGTCTCATACTTTGAGTATGCTGTAGATCTTCTATTTAATGCTATTTAAAGAAACATCAAATAAAATTAATTTAAGAACATATAAATAAAGATAAAAAAGTCAAATTATTAGTACTTAGAATTTAAAAATCGTGTTTTTGAAAACTCACAGTAATAGAAAAAGAATTTTTAGCTAGCCACCCAACAGCTTTATAATTCATAAGCGTTTAGAGAATATAATAACCAAGTCTCATTCAGTACAAGAATACAAAATTAAAGCACATTTAAAAATTTAAATTTTTAAATACCTATTGTAATTATAATAAAACTTTATACATAGACTCAAAAGAGATGCCAAATAAATGGAAGTATACTATGTTCCTACATGGGAAATTATATTATTAAATATAAATTCAATCCAAATATATTTATAAAAGTGCAAAAATCCAAACACAATTCTCAAGTTTATAAATGATTATAATCTTATATGGAAGAATTTTAAAAAGTGAAAATAGCCAGAAACATTCCAAAACAGAAGATTAGTAAGAATGAAATTTTCCTCATCAAAATATAAAATGTAATAAATGTCATTTTAACTTAATAAGCATGGTTCTGGTTCAGGAATAGTTCAAGTAAATGATCAATTACATGTAAGAATTTTCTATCTGGTAAATGTTGCATTTGAAACCAAAATAAAAATGTTATGTAAATACATACATAATTTGTAATACATGATGTTAATGATAAAGTGAATTTAAAAACCGCTCTATATGTGAAGTATTAAATATACTTTACAACTAATTGCATTGCCCAACCATGAAAATAAAAATAAAATCAAACCAAATGAAAATCCAAATGGACACTTATATCAAATATCAAATACTTTCTCTTAGTTTCTATTATGTGCTTGAGGACTCTATTAATAACTTAGAAATGATATCTTCTTCATGAATCTCCAGATCTCTCTTGAGAGCCTGGCAAATATAATTAATTATGCTTCATGGATAAATAAGCATGGGCAACAGAGTTACAACTGATGACCTGAAACACATTATGGGTGTAATATCTGCTCTCCATTTTATTCAACAGAGAATCTGGATGTATTATACTAATAATTCCATATAATGAACTCATAGTCGGTGAAGAGTGTTGTAAAACAAGCTTGTTTGTATAAGGGGGTGGTTACTGGTATCTTACAGTATATTCATTCTTATTAAATGACATAAGGTACAAAAAATGCCAAATAGAATACCTTACAACATAGCTGTGACAATTAGGCCATTATCCCCCCATATTTAAGTTTGGCCAATCAGATAATATTATTATCATTTTTGTTGTTCCTGATGTTGTTCTTAATTTACAGAAGAGGAGAATGAGTCGTCCTAAGTTTTAAGTATTCCTCGTGTTTACATATCTAGCAATGTACAATGCCAGAATTGTAGCTGGTTTTTCTAAAGGACATTCTATTCTAGTAGTCTAGGATCCTTTTCATTTTAGAAACCTAAATAATGAAAAAAGATAGAATATTTCAATACTACTACAGATTCTAGCTTTACCATAGTAATATAACATGCTTAAACAGGCTTAAACGTACATCAGGCTATTAAGTGCAGGGAAACAGTTTCTTGGTTTCTTATTCTGTTTCTCAAAAAAGGATGGAAGTTTGGACTTCTTTTATAGCTTTGGCTTTATTATTCTTCTGTGGGCGTGTAGCCTTTGTTTAATTGCAATTCTCATACTTTCTCAGTGAAGTGATATAGCTTCTATCATCGTTATGATTTTAGAGTCCTCCCCCTCTCTAGATATTTGTACTTTCATATAAATGGAAAATAGCTTTCAATAAAACAAATGTGAATAACACCACACACACAGAGGAATATTGATCTGTTATTCATTCATCAAAAACCAACTTGTCTAGCTGATGACATTTTTGTTATAAGGTCCTTAATAATTTCTAAGAAACACACAGAAATAATGTGTAAGAAAGAATCATGAAGGTACATGATTTGGTAAGTATTCATTCATTCATTAAATACATGTACTGACCTCTTGTCAGGCAATTGGCTAAAGGATGGGGAGACTCAAAGAAACATGAGACCTCTGTATTATGAAACTCACAAAGAACTGGAGCTGTAAATCTGCCAAACTATATTAAAATAATAACCATATATTTGTACAAATCATAAAAGAAAATTGGAACAACTAAATCCTAGTGGCTCTAGTTAGCTTATTTTAAGTAAATAATGAAAAACGTAATTAGAAAATGGTTAATCTCAGTTTGGTATAAATTGACCTCAGTCCAGCCTGAATTACTCAACATTAATCAGACTATGAGGGGTAAAGTCTTGGATTTGCCAAGATGAAATTACATTGGGTGTTTTCAGGAAGTGCCTAATTTATGCTTAAGTACTGACGAACATTTATACCTTAAAGTCAGTTAATGCCATGATCTTGCAGATTGGTGAATAGGAGCCACATATATACAGCCCCGGATTCAGAGATAAACCTACAAATAAGTTGGTTTTCTAAATTACATTCTGATTGGGTTCAAAGTATAAGTTGAAAATATAATAAAACCAAAACATAATAATACAAGTTTTAAAAGTTAGGCTTCATGTAATCAATAGTTGTTAAATTCATAATAGCCCATTAAACTACATTTTCCTTAATTAATATGATTATTCTCATGTAGTCTTAGAAACTACTTTGTACTTTTAATTATTCATCTATAAGTTTCCAAATGAGACAGAATAAATGTATTTGGATATATCTTTCCTTTTCAGTGTTTCTGATTCAGATTGCCAAAACACAAGATAATATTACTTTTACACGAATGTAGTCATATCATTAAGAAAATGAACTGCCCATATTTTTGAAACTTAAAATAATAAATTTTTATTTCTTATAGATACCAAGGTAAAAAAATGAAGTATTTAGAATTTTTTTAAAGCGAAAATCTTTGATCAAAAAATTTTAAATTACTGATGTGTTTTGTTTTGATTTGTTATGTTTTAATTTTGTGTGGTTGCTATGTGTGTAACAGATATCTTCCACTAAATACCAACATTTTATTTCCTTGTGTTTTATAAATATTTAAAATATTATTTATTGCTAAACAAATTAATAAAGTTAATGTTACTTTAATGAAGCCTTGTTTAACCTTATTTCATCATTTTAATAATGAAATGATATGAATTTCATTTTATCATAACTATTTCATTATTTCACTATTCACGATTCTTTGCTTCCTTAGGATGGAAAATCAAACTGACTCAAGTAATAATTGGGATATTAAGCCTTTGTGAACTTAAAAGTTCGTGTTCAGTTTGGCATTTTCATTTGCATTAAAGTGGAGGCTCAAATAATACCATCAGTTGAAATCTCTTTCTGGATCTCCTGTTTCAGAATTCCTCAGAGTGGATTCATTATCATGTATGCCTCTCTACCCAATAGCCCTCAGCAACTCCAAATACATATCACTTTTACAGTTAACTTTTGCAAAGGAAATAAAGATTTTCTGTCTCAGTGAATCCAACCAAATTCTTTTATTAAGTCTCTTATCTGACTCGGGTTAAGCAATTATACCTTCACCAATAAAAGTGAGCAGAGGCTTATAAATCTCCGAATGTCTGTTATTGGCCAAGAAAGGTTTGTTCACTCACTTTTGCTGCTGTAGGGTAGAGTCAATTTTATTCAAAGCTCTTGAGTCATAAGTGAGATTATAATTTCAGCTACATTTGGTAAATAGATGTTCAGAATTAGTATACACTACTGCACTTATATCAAAAAATATATGAAATAACTCATAAATGAGGAAGAAATGAAGGTTTGGTGCCATGAGAGAAAATGTAGACTACCAGAAGAATGAATGTCCATTTGGTAGACACAAAATGTCCATCAAACCAACTAATTTTCAATAGACCTAACCATCTAAATGAATTTTGTGAGTACTAGGACTTTGCAGGAATAGAATAGTGGTTCCCCAGGTTTCTAGCTTATTTCTGCTAACTTATTTTCTGTACTCAGAGTCCTTTTTTCACTTTTACATTCTTTAACTCAAATTTCTGTGATCATCAGGTTTTGCATCTTTCTCTCCAACTTCCTAATCCTAAACGTTAATATTGCTAAAATCAGAAATGTAATCAACCACTTATGAATGGACCAGGTAGAAGCTGAGGAGCAGGGACAGAGACCCAGTCAGATTTTAATATCAGAGACAGATGAAAGAGACAAGCTGGGAGGAGGCCATGGTGAGTAGCATGATCTGAGATATGGGTGATTGTGAGATAGAATAACAAACTGCAAACATTTCACAAATTTTCTCATCAAATTTCTATGCTGTTTTCTTTCCTGCAATTATACTATTCATTATTAATTCATCATACCAATCTATAGCTGTAGACACATTTTGAAAAGCCCCCTTTCCCCAACACCACCTTCAGGAAGTAAGTTTTAACATAGCAGAGAGACTAATTCTCTCCCTACTCTCAGGTGTTCTCCAAAATAACCAGTCTGGAATTAAACTGTTCCCATACTTAAAAACTGCAGAAAAAAATAATCTTTCCAGATTCCAGGCTATTTTTATATTTGATGCATATAAACTCTAGCACATAATAAACTGAATTAAATTCTCAGGCTCAACAGAAACGCCAGGATTATTTCCTATTGCTAGAATTAATAGTAGATGGTATGAACGGGTGATAGTTTTTTTGATCAATTTCTTGACTCCTGTGTATGCTTATATTTGCAAAGGACCATAGACACTTTGCCTTATTGATAATTTTCATGTTTAGCTACATCACAGCAAAATTCTACATTAGAGCTACGCAGACACAACTTGTCTTCCCAGCGAAGAAAGTATATGTGTATATTGGGAAGTGGTTGGATGGATTTTTTTTTTGTCATTTCAGTAAACCCTCTATTTCATTTTTTTTTCCTGACAGCTAATGCACAACAGGCCAAAAGATCTGTGCTTCTTAATTGATTTAATTAATTCTGCAGAATTGAGTTGATTGAATTATTTTCTCCACAATTGGGGCCCTTCAAACAATAATCAAAGGCAGGTGGGGCTTCTGCCTCAGTTAAACTTGCAGAGCTGATATTAAGTGTTTTCCATTTTGACTTGTTTTGTTTCCAGCACTCACTCTAGACTGATCCCTGCTAAAGGGTAGAGGATATAATGTAAGCAGCAGCCTAATTTAATGCCCCTTGTCTAAAGCCTATTTACACCCATAACAAGGTTCTTCTAATCAAATAAAAGTCTCCATTCAGTTCATGGTGTCCATAAACTAAGGCAACATAGATGTTAACTACACATATTTTAGACAAAATAAGTGAGGGAAGTAAGAGGTATACATCCCTATGTGTACAGGCTCAATTTCTCACTTGGAAACATAATTCAGTTTTTGAGACAATAGAACAAATCAAACATCACCAAGTTCCTCCTGGGACATTTTCACAAAGTGTCTTTGAGTGACACCTTGAATTTATGTAGTCAGTCCGTCTCTAAAGTCCTCGCTTCACATCTATAACTCTGAATAAAAAATATTCCACAAGCCTATTAGGTTCTTTCTGTGTTTCCTTTCTTTCAAATTTAGCTTTCAATAAATTCCTAAATCTTTGCTAGTTTCTGTGCATTGTGTAGTGATTGATTTCCCTTCTTTGAATTTCTGCCCACCTCCTTTGTATCATGTAAGTAGGGTGTTATTGCTAACCTGTATTTTAAACTGCAACATTTTATAGATATACAGATATAGATGTAGTTTAGATAGAGATATATACTTAATAATTTAACAGTTGCTTTAAGTGAGTGATGATAATGCTAACAAACTAAGGTATTAATGTATTTTTAAGCAATGCTGTAATGTAGTAGTATTTACATCATATATGGTTTTATTATTTTGGTAATTACTTTGGTAATAAATTCTACTTGATTTAGAATTTAAGCAACTTTTTCCTAAGATTCTGGCGTTGAATTGATTAATTTACAAATATTTTAGGATTATTTTCATATTTTGCTTAGTTTTCACCACACAGTATATTTGATGACAAATAAAGATGTGTCATATGTCAATGACACTTTAAAATAATATGGGGCGCCTGGGTGGCTTAATCGGTTAAGCGGCCGACTTCGGCTCAGGTCATGATCTCGCGGTCTGTGAGTTCAAGCCCCGCGTCGGGCTCTGTGCTGACAGCTCAGAGCCTGGAGCCTGTTTCAGATTCTGTGTCTCCCTCTCTCTGACCCTCCCCCGTTCATGCTCTGTCTCTCTCTGTCTCAAAAATAAATAAACGTTAAAAAAAAAATTTAAAAAAATAAAATAATAAATGTAATAAGAATAATGTAAAAATTCTACCAACATTTTTATGGTAAACATCTTATGGAGGGTTACAACCGTTATGACTGTTAAAATTCACTTTGAGATGGTCATTCTCATAAAATTTCCTAAGTGCCTTGTTTATTGTTATCATATTTAATTTATCAAAAGTGGTGCTATCAGAATTCAAGGGGAAATGAATCTTCTCAGCCTTCGACCTATGTATGTGTATATAACTATGAACTGAATGATTTGTAAATTGGACTACATATGCTTTTCTTTAAAGATAATATGAAATGTTTTAACTCCTACTGGTCGTTATAACATTGGTGTAAGTAGGAGTGAACCGATTCATCATAATGCATCAGACAGAATTTATTCTTGACACCCTGTCTCCGTTGTGAGTTTCTCTTGGGGTCATCACTTCTACTACTTTCTTCCAAATCAGTGGTATGGCTCCCGACACCGTCTCTGCTCCAAAAGTTGAATAACAACTTATGTTCGCTCTTTGAGTTATTTATTTCTCCCATATCAAGGTAAAATAGGAAAAGAGAAACAGACTAGTCTTTACTAAGGGTATCCATGGTCCAAATATTCTGCTGGTTCTGCCTCACCTTTTCATCATCTAATTAACATCATTAAGAAAGAAGATCACAGAGAATATCTGACTCTGTGTTTATTTTTCCTTTTTAGTTTAGCATTCTCTCCCTTTAACATTAAAAATAAAGTTAATTTGGCAACAGCCAAGAAAAAAAAAGGAAACTATGAACTGTACAGAAGAAAAATGCTCTAGAAAGGTGATAACAGTACACACAGGGATGAATGAAGTCTGCAAATGGCTGTTAATGGACAGCATGCTCCAGATGTTCATAGCATTCAGACTGTTACCTACATCTAAAAAAAACATTAGTTACAATAAAATGACATTTTGTAAAATGGTGTATGAATAGTTCTATCGTACTACTAGTAGTAGTTAAATTCTAGAATAAAGTCTAATAAGAACTGCAGAGTATTCATTGCAAAATGTAAATCTGATTTCAGAGGCTCAAATACTTAGGCAGCTCTATAGAAAAGATGATCTTGTTCCTTCTCTTTTGTTAAAAAGCTGTTTCAGGCATAGGGCAGAAAATATTGATCCAGTTTCCAGAGTAACAAAGAAATTCAGCTGAGCTTGATAGACTTCTAAGATCATATAGGATTTTGAGTTAAGCTATAACTTACAGAAGTTTTGTCTAAAATTTATTCCTTTAAATAATATTCTGTTTTTACTTATAATCTCCTTTCAAACTTTCAATAAAAAAGAACTTAACTAACCCTCGGTTCAAGATTATCTGAATTTCACTGTGTATTTCTAGTTCTTAATTTTAATTCCCTCCATATGAAAACATGGCTTTTACCAAAAGCACAATCATTATCTTCTGAGTGAATATTAGTTGTGAATGTATTTGGAATTATATCCAATATTAATTTTTGTTCTAATTGAACAAAATTTATCAACAATAGATGATAGTATTCATAAAAGCAATTTTGACTGTTACCATTTTTTCCCAGTCAGACACCATTTCTTTTTAAACTCATTTAACTGTTAGTGGGAACGAATATTATTCCCGTGTAGCAGGCAGTCTGTTCTTGCTCTCCATTTCCTGTTCGCGTGCTGAAAAATTACTGATTTTCTCAGGACTCAGTTCAGAAAACTGTTACTGATTGTTTCAGCAGCTCATTCCATAATCCTGTGTAGTTTTGAGGATTTCTCATTCTGGCTTGTCTCTAAATTCGAACTCATTAACTTTTTATCTTCCAAAATGTTTCATAACTTTTACACAACTGTTGACATACTAACATCAGTAGTAGTCAGGGCTCTCCAGAGAAAACAGAATAAATTGGTCCCTGATCGTCATGGGAGGTGGGGCTTCTTCTACCTAATGAGGTTGGGAAAATATGCTCAGCCCTCTCTTAATCCAAAGGGACATCTCTTTGTTCTCCCATTTCCAGTTTTAACTGTAAATTGACAAGGGGAGCAACTATGGCCTAATAAATAAGGTCATGGTGGAGGGCTCAGACTAGTCAGCAGTGAAGATTTGGGTTATCCCACTAAGAAAAAACTTAGGGGCCAGAAATAATAGCTGAATGTGAGGGAAATCTACAATGGATGACAGAGAAGAAAGATGGTATTAGGGACAAGCGGAGCACTGAGGTTTATAATTTATTGCACCAACTCTTAAAATTTTCCCCACAATTATAACCAACCAGAACCTGTAGCAGCTGAGGCTAGATGGGGCGAAATTAATATGGTGATAGGGAACTGCATTCAAGTAATAATATACAAGTTTTTACAACTAGAATAGATTTTGGTGTAGAGGATTAGGGAGACTGAAAACAGAACATTTGCCTTGTTTTAGAAATATGGATAGATTGAGGAAGGACACAATGAGCTTTCTGAGCTATCAGATAGGTTTAAAAAGAAGTACAGATTATAGAAAACATGGATTTATAATGCCATAGTCCTACAAAAATCAGGAAAAAATGTTAATTTAATCTATTTAGTAATATGCAATACATGTTTTCAAAGGGCTTTTATTTCCATATTATTGAATAGTCAAAATAACTGTAATAAAGGGGATAAAGACCATATGGTATGATAAATTATTTTTAGAATAAGCCCGATGAATTTCGAAGAAGAAAAAAATTTAAGATAAAAAAAAACGCATGTAAGGACATGAATAAAATACATGGCTATTTCTTTAAATGAAATAATCCAAATCTCTGGTTATCTAAATTGGCAAGATTATGTAGCACATGAGACAATTGAAGAGAAGTTAAAAATATGCCTCTTAGCCCAGTGGGAAATATACTGGGCTAAAGGGGATATTTTCCCTACTGGGGGTAGAGTGGGCTATCATAAACCCATATTTTTTGCAAATTTATAAGAGCTACAGGCTGGCAAAGAAAACCAGTCATTTAGAAGCAGTGATAGTCACAAATTACACATTTTTTCACGTTTTTCAACAATATAATATGATTTGAGGGCCTATGAAGGGAAAACTTGGAGAGAATGCTAGCAGAGAGATTCTATCTTAGTATTTTACATTTAGCATTCCATTTAGCATTCCAAAGTGTCCCCAGATTTGGTCTTTTGACAATCTAAATTTCAGTCTTCAAAAAGGGTTTTTGTTTGGTTGGTGACTTTGGTTTCCATCTTGTTTTGTTTGTTTATATCAGTGAGCAGTTGGAGGTATAGCTACAAATGTACTTTAGAAAATTTCTGAAACTTCTTGGTACAGGAATGGGACTAAAATTTATGAAGATTGAGGACGCTGCTGTTCTTGTCTCTGTTATTTTGCACAGTGTCCATCTTTGTTGCATAGATGGAATTCTTTATTGATGCTGTGAATAATGATTTCATTGGAAAAGAATATAGCTCCTAATGGCTGTGTGTAATGGAACAGTGGATAAACCACAGTTCTGCATGACATTGTCTTTCCTATAAGAGCTTCAGGATGAGTTGTTAAAATGAGAAGGAAAAAAGTCCAGGAATGCTTTGTTCTAGAAGTTTAAGACAAATGATTGATTGGATTGATCAAGTGATAAGTAGTTGGCTTAGCAAAGTATCATTAAAATATGGAGAGGCACTTGATATGATGAGCACTGGGTATTATATGTAAGTGATGAATTACTAAATTCTACTTCTGAAACTACTAATACACTATGTATTAACGAACTAGAATTTAAGTAAAAACTTGAAACATAAAAAAAAATTAGGTGAAAAAAGAGATTTGGTTCTGGAACATAATTCAATTTGGCTTGTCCCTGTGGAATAGCCTAAAGCATTTTTTCAAAAAAAAATTCTGTGGGGTTGCACTAGTTTATTGAGACAGCTGTTTTAAGAGCAGCTTGACTCATCATTGCATAGAACTCCACTGAAAATGTTAGAAATAAAAGGCTTTTATCAGAGTTAGAGTTCTTTAAGTTTATGACATAATCTTTTATTTTGCTTCAAGTAAAGAAATTCAGTGTTGATTTTTCCCCAAGTAGTAGAGAGTGACATTATCCCTCCTCCTCTGAGAAAGCTTTGAATAATTCCAGTTTTTGTAAATGACCTTATAAGAAAATACCTGTAGCTCTTTTTGTTGAAATGAAAAATAAATACGTCCTCTATTAGTAATTCAGTGATGAAACATCTATACCAATGGAAACTTTTGAATTTTTCTCTTAAGTTCTTAATAGCATATATGAACATTAAAATGCCATCAAATATAAAATAATAATATCAAGTTTTTTTTTTCTGGGTAAGATTTGGAAAGTCACACTACATATGGTTCTTCCTTAGATCTCATACAGAAAGACCTCATGCTTCTTCATTGTGTACAACCTTCCTTGCTGCAGTAAACATTGACTATAAGTGCGTTTTTGGAGATACTGGATTCATGGTTATCAACATACTCAAAATAATAAAAAGAAAAAAAAAGCGTAAATATCTATATCCAAATAAGATATCATTAAAATATGAAAATGAAGTAAAAGCATATTTACTTGAAAAGAAATATAATTTTTCTCCAAATCTCCTTTACTGTAAGAAGTACAAAAATAATTTCATATGAAAACGAAAAGAATTGAACAGGAAAAGTATTCTTCAAGAAAAAATAAAACATGGTGCCTGGGTGGCTCAGTCAGTTAAGCTTTTGACTCCAGCTCAGCTCATGATCTCACGGTTTGTGAGTTGGAGCCCCATATGGGCTCTGTGCTGACAGCTCAGAGACTGGAGCCTGCTTTGGATTCTGTGTCTCCCTCTCTCTCTGCCCCTCTCCCGCTCACACTGTGTCTCTCTTTGTCTCAAAAATAAATGAACATTAAAAAAAATAATTAAAAAAAATAAAACAAAATCAGAGTTTTTGTACTGTATGTTTTTAAAGAGAATAGAAGGGTCTTTGTCTTACTGTCTAAATTCATTCACTCATTCATTCATTTAATTATTTATTTTCAAGTTTTTACTTAAATTCCAGTTAGTTAACATACAGTTTAATATTAGTTTCATGTGTGTCATATAGTGATTCAGCACTTCCATACTACCTCTTTAATCCCCATCACGTATTTTACCCATCCCCCACCCACCCCACTCTGGTAACCATCAGTTTATTCTCTATAGTTAAGAGTCTGTTTCCTGGTTTGCCTCCCTCTCTTATTTTTTTCCCCTTTGTTCATTTGTTTTGCTTCTTAAATTCCACATATGAGTGAAATCGTATGGTAGTTGTCTTTCTCTGGCTGACTTATTTTGCTTAGCATAATACTCTCTAACTCCATCCATGTTATTGCAAATGGCAAGATTTCATTCTTTTTATGGTGGAATAATATTCCAGTGTGTGTGTGTGTGTGTGTGTGTGTGTGTGTGTGTATGTGTGTGTGTGTGTAACTTCTTCTATAACTTGGCTATTGTAGATAATACTGCTGTCAACATCAGGGTACATGTATCCCTTTGAATTAGTATTTTTGTATTCTTCCGGTAAATAGTAGTGCAATTGCAAGATTAGAGGATCGTTCTATCGTTAACATTTTGAGGAACCTCCATACTGTTTACCAGTGACTGCACCAGTTTGCATTCCTACTAACAGTGCAAAGGGGTTCCCCTTTCTCCACATCCTTGCCAGCACTTGTTTATTTTATTGTTGATTTTATTCATTCTGACAGGTGTGAGATGATATCTCATTGTGGTTTTGATTTGTATTTTCTTAATGTTTTTTTTTTATTTTTGATTTGTATTTTCTTGATGATCACTGTTGTTGAGCATCTTTTCATGTGTCTGTTGGCCAGATGTATGTGTTCTTGGGAAAAAAATGTCTATTCATGTCTTCTGTCCATTTTTTATGTAGAATATTCATTTTTTGGGTGAGTTTGAGAAGTTCTTTATATATTTTGTATATTAACCCTTTATCATATATGTCATTTGCAAGTATCTTCTCCCTTTTCGTAGGTTGCTTTTTAGTTTTTTTTTATTGTTTCC